>NC_137152.1:84215301-84278856 GCF_951394435.1 Stenella coeruleoalba | reverse complement strand
CATTTGTAAAAATAATTGAGTTTATATTTCTGAATGGGAGAGGGAGGAGTCTCTGGGCATTTTGCAAGGACCCTGGACCCAATCCCTCTACCCTGCCTCACCAGAGGGGCTCCCACTCCCAGGCACTGTCTCCCAAGGGCTTGGGCATCCTGCTTAGCAGACAGCTCTCTCCAGGGTCCTGGACCCTCAACGCTTTCTGCTCTGGAGTTGGCCAGGCAAGTAGCTTCTTGGACACGTGACGGGGATATCAGCCTTCTGTGCGGGCAGGGAAGTGGTGAGGGGGCCAGAGAACCAGGCTCTGGATGTTGCTGACCCTCCAACATCAACGCCTCCAAAACATCTTCACACCAATCCACAGTCTGACTACCCTGACCTCCAAGTCGTGGGCTAGGCCTGCAGTGCATAGGGGTGTTCACACAGGAGGTGCCACCCTGTTTCTCCTGAGCTGTGAGACCACATGCCTTTGAAGCTCCCTTTACCTGGGGGCTCCCGTGCCTCTGGGCCTGGGCTGATGCAGACATCAGAAGCGCCGCACCAGGCACACACAGACCTAAAGTCACCACAGAACCACCCAAACAGGCCAGGGCACATCTGAGGCCCTTCTGGGAATCTGAGCAACGTGAGTGGGAGAGGGATGGGTGAGGTCGTGTCTGAGGTCTAACCCCATTTCAGGGGGGCTACTTCACTGGACTCTGACAGAAGGGCCAGCCCCTTCTGCTTCAGCCCCAAGTTACCTGGTCAGGCCCAACCAGGTCAGACATCTGTTTGCTCAAAGACTGTTCAGACCAATGTTTCCACTTGGGAATCCTTGGGCTTTATCTCCTCCCCTATAAAAGGTTCCCCAAAAGAGACAGGGAAAAGGAAAGAGAGGCAAAGTGCTCTGACCTGCAATGGGACAGTCGTTGTCCTCCTGGTGTGTATGTCCAGGACAGCCTGGCCTTTAGCCTAGAAGAGTCTGGTGCCTGCTGCAAGCTGGTGCAGAGAAACCGAAGTCAGATCACCCTGGAGAGGAGTATGGCTTGGTGGAGCCTTTCCACATCCTGCCCCGGCACCACCCCTCAGTGTCAGGGGGCTGGATTCATTCCATCCTATAAAGCTGGCAAGTGAGTTGCTGGCCCCTCAACTCACTCCAGCCAGAATCCAACCCAATCAGCATCCATCAGGCTACCATAACCTTGAGAAATGGTCTGGAGACATGAAGATCCCCCCTAATGGCATCACACAGTGAAAAAATTAAAGCAAAAGCAAAATTAAGGGCACAGGACTGGCTTACCATTTTGAGATCTGATTACCAAAGGAGAACTTTGAATTTATTTAGTTCAGATGTACCTTACTCATATTGTAAGGAAGTAATGCAAGGCATTACATAATGTCAACCATAGAAAATACATCTTGCTGTTTTGTCATCTCTCTTAGGTTTTTATTCTGTGTATGGTCTTGCTTTGTTGCAAAAAAAATCTAAATTTTATGTAGTAAAGTTGATGAGGTTGTTTCTAATTCCTTATTTAAATATATGGTTGGACAAGCCTTTCACCTCTCTAATTCTGATATAATCATCTGTACTTTCTTCTATTTATGTCATAGTTTATTCTTACTAAAACCAGGAGTATATTGTATATAGATAGCAGTGTCTCTCCACCTTGTGTGCTCATATACAGAAAAGCAGATTTAGTGGGTCTGGGGTAGAGCCCAGGTCTCTGCTTACTTTATAGGAGAAACACTGATAACTGAAATATTTGAATAATTTTAATGTTGAATTTGGGGAAATTCACCCCTAACGTGATCCCTTTGGAATTGCAATTCATGCTTTCTAGAGATGTGAACACACTGAAGCTAACATAGTCCATCAGACAGACTGGGTTCAGGACTGGGTCATAATTCAAAAATTATTAGCCACTATCTATGTTTCTAGAATTAACATGATCAATAAAACAAAATCTTAGAAATCATAATATCTGATACAGACACATATATATGTATATGCATATATATTAGTACTTTAATTACTTACAAATCTTAGATTTTTAAAAAGGAGTTTAACAGAAATCATAACACCTGATACAGACACACACACACACACACACACACACACACACACACACACACACAGCGCTTTAATGACTTTTGCATGTTTCTTGTTGATGTGGGGTGGGGCAGAAGGGAAATGTCTTAGTTTGAGCTTGTCTTTTTTAAAAATATTTGTTTATTTTGGCTGCGCCAGGTGTTAGGTGCCGCACGCGGGATCTTTAGTTTTGGCATGTGTGCGGGATCTAGTTCCCCAACCAGGGTTCAAACCCAGGCCCCCTGCACTGGGAGCAAGGGGTCTTACCCAGCGGACCACCAGGGAAGTCCCTGAGCTTAGGTCTTAATTTCCTCTTTAACTTATACATATTGAGTAAGTCAGATGAATTGGTAAGGCAAGCCTGCCAAAAGCCCCTGGGAGAGAACTCACCCTAAGCAAATGTTGGGCAATTAAAACCATAGTTATCCTTGGAGATTATTTGGGAGGGGATTCCAATTCTGAGCACAAAGCATTGTGTCTGGCTCACATATTCATCTCCGAGCCCAGGTCCCAGTGAACTCATGTTTGCGCTCAATGGAGAAAAGGGGAGGCTTTTGGGAAAAAAATAAATAGGAAAGACTATTCTGCTAAGAATTCTTTAAGACATAGAGGTCTAAGCAGCACTGGGATGGTATCCACCTGGACAGGTGTAATATTAAAGCTAGAGGAGGGGCATCCTTCATATATCTGTTAAGAGACACAGTTCAGCTTTGGCCCAGCAGGGACTCCAGAGCAATCAGTAAAGCTTTGCACCTTGAGGACTCTGGCACCTCAGCTGTGATGGGGGCCATGAAAGGAGCAGGACCCAGGAGAAGGGGCAGCGGTACCCAGCAGACATGGTGGTATCTAAGGGAAGAGAATAGCAGGACAGGAATAGAATGTGGCACTCACCTGGAATTGCACAGGATTTGTGAGTGCAAATGAGACCTCCTTTGGGTATTATCCCCAGTATCTGAAGGGAATCTATAGGGGATGGGGTCCAGCATGTGCAAGTGGGGGAAAAAGTACAGCTCACATGACCTTTACCTCATTTGGTTCTGCAGCAGCCCTGTAAATTCTCCTATTCCTATTTAAATGGGAAAAGAATGACCCTTAAACAAATATGAGTACAGTACCTGGTTTACATCTCTGCCTAAGAGATTCAGAAAAAAACATGGGATTTAAGTTCTGTCAAGTATTTATTAAGTGCCACATTATCTTTATAAGCTGATTGACATTATTTTTAAATTGCTTTACAATTTTTCTATTATATTGGGTTTTTTTTGCAACACATGTAAAATGTGTTCATCTTGAAAAAATGAGAAATTCAGATGCAGCAAAAATGAAAAACAAACAAGTCACCTGTTATCTTACCACAGATAGCCACTGTTAAGCCTTTGAAGTATATACTTTCAGTTTTTTCATTTCATATTAATATATAAATATACTTTTTTACAAAAAGGGGATACTACATACACTTTCTGAAAATTGCTTTTTTCACTTCATAATATATAATGTACATCTTTTCCATGCAAATGGAGAAGACTTATGATTGAAAGAGGGGGACTTGCAGATGGGGGGGCAATTTTATGCCAGTTACAAGCGAAACACCTCAAATAAAGCCATGCAAAGTTAAGATTAGGAAGACGGGGTAAGGTATATGTGAAAAAGCAAACAAAGGTCAGGTGATAATACTCATACCAGGCAAAACAGAATTAAAGGCCGAACACATTAAATAGGATAAGGACGGTTCCGCCTTGCCTTCCAATGCATGATCATCAATTTGTTTCGTACTCGCTTCATCTCTTCCATCTCCTCTGCTACCTTTATCATCTCCTCATTGCTTAAATTTCTGCCGTGTATGTCCCCTCTAAATTGCGGGCGGGAGCGAGCCAGCCTCTCTTTAAAGCTTCCCTCTTCTAGCTTATGTTTGCCCACTCCGCAAGGAGGCTGCTCCATGGGAGGGCGCTCCTCAAAAAGGTCCTTCCTAGACAGGCGTTCCTGAGGAGGGCGCTCCTCGGACACGAGCATCTCAGGAAGGAGCTCAGGAAGGAGTTCCTCAGGAAAGAACTCCTCCTCCGAGGATTGCTCCTCCGAAGACGGCTCCTCCGGAGACGACTTTTCGGGAGAGTGTTCCACAGGAGGCCGCTCCTCCTCCGCCTTGGGCGAGCTCTGTGGCTGCTCCTCAGGCTCTTGGCAGGCTTTTTCCATGTTCAGGATGGTCTTTTTTAAGCACGGTTATTCACAGGAGACAGGAAAGGCAAAGGCGAGTCAGAATACTCGCTGTCTGGACCAAAACCCCGCCCATGGGTTCCAGTACCTGCCTCTTCCCGAGTCTGGGCCCGGGTACTCCAACCTACGCTGGCCGAGGGTCTCTTCGGCCCCCGGGACCCCGCTGCGTCTGGTCGTTCCCCCCCGGCCTCCCCACACCTTGTCACCCCCTCCTTCCGAAAGCCCACCATTTTCCCGGCAGGCCTTGCCACAGAGGCCTCTCCCGCTGGGGCCGGGGCGGGGCGGGCTGGCAGTGCCGCGGACCCGGCTCCCTCAAGCGGCCTCCCTCTCACCCCATCCCGGCCCGCTGCCCAACCCTACCCCGACCTGGACCTCTCCCGGCGGCTGGCTCCTAGGCATCCTCTCCTCCAGGTGCCCCGCTGTGACCTGCGGAGCTGCAGACAGACAAGACAGGGTAGGGGGCGGGGAGAGGGGATGAGGGAGGGACTGACTCACACGTCCCTTTTACAGGCACCAGCTGCCTCACCCCGTGTTCCCCTCCCCCTCGCCCCATCTCAAAGCTTCGTTCTCCCCCTGACCCCCGCCAACCCCGCAATGCTCGCCATTTGTTTCCAGGCGGGAAGTGAAAGCGAAGGACTACTTAGAAGCTGTTTCTAAGTGTCCGTGTTTCCTTCCCGTGGGGGGGGGGCCCACTCACCTCCCCACCCCACCCCACCCCCTAGACCACCATTTTCTGCACCGAAATATGGGCGCGGGGGCGGGGCGGGGCTGGGCACAGGGGAAGGCCTGAACTCTGTGCCATCCCAATCCCAGGGGTTACTGGGCAGCACCGACACTTACACCGATTTAAGAGGGCGGAGGGGACTTACTTCCTTCTGTTTTTCCCCTCGACCAAAGGGCAATAGGAAGATGGTGTCTGGACAGGGAAAAAGGACCACGACGAGAGGGACTTGGGCAGACACAGGCTCTGGTCACGTGATGGCCGCGCGTCACCGCCAAGCTCAGATCCCCAGTTACCACTTTGACCGGCGGCGGTGCTGCCGCAACCAGCCGATATTTCCTGACCCCCTAACACACCATACATCGTCGTCACTCACCTCTCTGTTTATATTTGCCTTTTCCTGGTTACTAGAGGCGGTCAGCATCCAGTCTTGAGGGTTATTGCCTCTTCACCTGATAACACCTCTCTCCCTCATTCTCCTGTCATCAGCTACCAAGGCCCATTATTTCCCCTACAGTTCAGATCCTGTACTGAAATTTGACTGTTTCTCCTTAATGAGTCACTATCATATGCCACTTCTTCCAGGTTTAATCCACATCCATAACTCCATCATGTCCGTTTAGGCTCTATCAACATGGTTTTCATCTCTTGTCACTTTCATCGGAGATAAACTTTCACTTTTCCATGACTTAAGGATTTTTTCTTGAGTCTCCAGACCTAAATCACAAGTAGAAGCTCCAGTCTAAATTGGTAATCATTCAGTTCTAGAGCTCTAGAAAGAGTAAAGTTTGTGAAGTATCAATACATAAATCTAAAAAGACTGAGTACTTTGATTTTCATAAATCAAAATACACATTTGTGCATCTATGTACAAATAGTTTGAAAACTTATTTACTATCTGAAATGGGAGCACTTTTGGTGGAGAGCATGGCATTATTATATATATATATGTATGTATGTATTTATATTACATATGTACCATATATATACTATTGAGTAATTATTATTTATAATAGAAGAAATAGATTTTGCTGTGGGTCTAAATCTTTAACCAGCAACCTACTGGTGTTGCTGGTTGACGAAATTTATATCAATTCATTAAATGTGCAAATATTTGGGTCCTGGGACTGCTATACCCAAAAAGATAGATTCAGCACAGAGGACATTCATATTAAACTATGTAATAATTCTTGGGAGCACACACAAAGTAGCAGGATTAAAATCATGCTAACACAGTTGTTATTATAAGCATGTACTTTTGGATCTAATGGTGTTTTATGATCTTCGACTTCATGCCTGCATCTCACATCAGCCTGGATGCTACTTTGTCATGCAGATGGCCTTTCTTCCAGAGAGCAGACTATACCTCTCCTTATAATTTAAACTTTCAGGGTAGGTGACCATCAGATCTGTGAGGATCCTGGCCTGTCTAGTAAGTTTCCAAACAGAAATTCATACGTGGAATTTCCCATTTTAAGAGCTTTTTGTCACTTTTCTCCAACATCTAGTTTACTTTGTGTTGAGATAGCAGCAAGACAGATAGATATTAGTTCACCTTTATATATTTTCCATAACTGTTTTACCTTTCAATTTTTCAATGATATGTGTCTTTTAAACCAAGTTTCACTCTACCTTCTTTATTCTTTTCACCAAGGGTTGGCTTCATCATTTGTATGGTTTCTTTCCGAGAGGAGCCCCCTTTATTCATTCTTCATTTTTATCCTTTTTTTCCTCACATCCTGTGATGGAGGACTCACTACCTTAAGGGATACTCCAGGGAAATTTCAGACAGTTCTAATCATTCAGTGTTTTTTTTTCCCCCTTTCAGCTGAAATCTGCCTCCCTGTAGTTTATGCACATTGGTCCTGGTTCTGCCCTCTGGAGTGTTACAAAACAAGTTTAAAATAACAAAAGTGCCTTTTACCCTTGACAACCTGACACTGCCAAAGTTAATGTTCTTGTTCTTTCCCCTGCCCACCTGTGAGATACACTGGGCAATATACTTGACCTTTCTGTGACTCTACTTCCCATCTGCAAAATTGGAGACAAAATAGTACCTACCTCATAGGATTGGTAAAAAGAATAAATGAGTCAGTATGTGTAAAGGACCTGGAGTAGCGCTAGTAACAATAATAATAGTATGACAGTACTGATACTACTACTAATTATCATTCTTTTATTATTAACATTAATTGAGCCCGTGTGCCAGGCATTGCACTAAGCACTATCTCATATACTATCTCATTTAATCCTTCAACAGTTATGTTCTCACCAAGACTGTTTTTTTTAGGTTTAACCTCCCCAGTTGTTTCAGCTCCTTCTGACGTGATATATTTGTTCAAAGTCACTCACCATCCTACATGCTCCTGAATTTGTAAATGTCTGAAAATACTGGATATTCTTCCTGGTGTAGCATGGAGTGATCTTACCACACCCTTCATTCTAGAATAGCCACGATACATCTACAGATGCATCCTAAGATCTTAGTAGATTTTGTGGATGCCATATAACACAGTTGAATCCACTTTAAGTTGCAGTCAACTGAGATCCCCAAACCCCTGTTAATGCACTTCTGTATATCAGTTTACTTTTAACCCAAGTGCAGAAGCTTGTATTTTTCTGGGTTAAATGTTGTCAGTTAGATTCACTCCCTCATTCTTTGTATTCAGATTCTGTCATTCAGTACATTAGCTACAAAATATTAATTTACATCACACCATTAGTACTAAATGGGATGATAAATTCAGCAAGCTCAGGAAAGATCTAGAGGAGATCTTCAGCAAAGAGCTCTGACTCCAAATGAAAAAATTCCTTTTCCCTTTGGGTGTGGCAGCCAGGAGTACCCTCCGCCAGGCCAGCTCCCCTCCTTTCCTTTCTCAGGGTGGAATTACCTTCTGCTGCTGCTGATAGAAGACATAGTTGCCTCTGAAAGCTCCCAAATTAACCCTCGATGAGCACTTGGTAAACATGGGGGTCAGACAAGGGAGGTATGAGGAACTAGAACCTGAAAGAAGGAATGAAGGCAATATCTTCGTATTGGCTCTAAGTCTCTGCCTGACAATAGCTGATTTGAGATTCCCTTGAGAGAAAGGGCTCTCCAGAGAGCATAAGGTGAAGGGGGTTCTGCCACGGTGACAACCATTTGGTACAAAGGGAATGTCAGGGAACAGGAGCCGAAGGTCCCAGAAGGCAGGCAGGGCAGCCATACAGGAAAAGGGGAAGGCAGTCAGCCCTGGCAGCTGCTGCCATGACAACAGTCTTCAGGGGTGTGGCCTTTCTCTGGGGGATCTGAGGAAGCCCAGGGTGGGTTTCTGGTTCAGGGATTCCTGCTCCCTGGTGAGGCTGTACTTCTGTGGCAGATACAGAGTCCCCCTGCCCTCTGAGCGCCTCTCCAGCACTGCCCCCCAGACCCCATGGAGGTCTGGTTTCCCTTTGCAGGGCCCGTCTGTCTGGACTTGGAGTTGCGGAGTTCTGCCCTCTCCAGCCCAGAGGTTGCCCCTGCTGCTACTGCCTCTGCATTCTTTCCTAATGACACCCATGGCAGTACTTTGGTCTCAAGACTTGCTGCCTGGGACTGCAGCAGGCTCTGTCCAGCCTGGGGCTCTCAGGCTCACCTCCCCCAACCCCACCCTGGGGGAAATAGCCAAGTGGGAAATGCAATGACAAGAGCCCCTCTTTTCTGCTTCTGGCCTCATCCTAACTGAGCCTAGACAGACAGACAGACAGACACACACACACACACACACACACACACACACACACACACACACACACACACACACACACAAATACACACACATCCTGCATATGCCCAGAGAAACAAGCAAGGGACTCTGAAGAAAGGTGGGGTGGCAACTGAGGCTTCTGGGAAACACTCAGGGACAGGGAAGGCTGGTCCAGACCTGGGCTGAAGGGAGGCAGTACCTGGCTCTGGGCTGGGCAGGACTCAGGCTGTCACTGGCTGGAGGGCTCTGGAGGCTGGGAGCCTTCTACCCCTCTCCATGCCTCTCTTTGTGTCCTCCTCCTTCGCCCTAAAAGATGGGGTCAGGGGCTGTGGTGAACGAGGTCCCTTGCAGCTCTAGGATGCTCTGACTCCACACTGCCCACCGCGGTGAGGTGAGAAAGGGCTTCTCTTAGGAACACCATTTGGCCTGAGTGGGGGCCTCTCCAGACTGGCTGCTGCTGCCTTTCCCAGAATCCAGATGAGTTCAGAGCACAGAACTCTTCCCTCCTGGGCCCCAGCATACTCAGAGCCTTACTCACTCTTGGCCTCAGGGACTCTCAAAAGGGTCCAAAACAACACTAGTCTGAAGTCTGGGTGACAGAGGTAGGGACAGAGGCAGGGTAGGCTACATAATTTGCGGGGCCCAGTGTAAAATGACAATGCAAAGCCCTTTGTTCAAAAAGCAAGGAAAAAAGTGCTATTAAAGGTACTAACATATAAAGCTTTTCTTTTTTCTGTGGTCTCCCTTTTGACTTTTTCTTTTAGTCGACTTCATTTTTTAGAACAGTTTTTGATTTACAAAGAAACTGAGAAGGTATTATAGAGGATTCCCATATACTCTGTACCCCGGAGCATCTTATTAGTATGGTACATTTGTTGTAGGTAATGAACCAGTATTGACACATTGTCATTAACTAAAGTCTACTTTATTCAAATTTCCTTTTTTTTACGTAATGCCCTTTTTCTACTCCTGGATCCTATCCAGAATACCACATATTTTTAGTTGTCATTTCTCCTTAGGCTCCTCTTGGCTGTGACAGTTTCTCAGACTTTTACTGATTTTGATGATCTTTATAATTATGAGTACTAGGCAGGTATTTGTAGAATGCCTGTCCACTGAGATTTGTCTGATGTTTTTCTCTTTGTTAAACTGGGGTTATGGGTGTGGGGGAGGAAGATCACAGGATAAAGTGCAATTTCATCACATCATATCACGGCTGCATGCTATCAATGTGATTTATGACCACTGATGTTGACCTTGACATGGTGCTTTCTATTTATTATTTAATGTTGTTCTAAGTAAAGGACAGTTGAAAATTTTAACTATTAGCATAAATGATATAGTCCATCTTTATATTGTACAATGTCAGTTTTAAATGCATATAAGAGCATTTGACTCATGTGCAGAAGCACCAAAGTTGCATAATTCATATTTTGTATATGTATTCACTTCTTACCAGAACAGTGGAATGCTGCACAAAACTGACTCAACTGTTTTTATTTTACTTCTTGGTACGTGCACACATGCACATTCTGCACGCATAGAATGGAACTGGAACTGTGGGTTGTTCTATCTTTTCTTCTTTGTCATCATTTTCAACAGTAAGTGGTTGGCAAATTCAAGGAAGTAATACATGTCAATAAGGATATGATTGGGTTTCTTGGTCATTTGGGGTTCTTGGAATATGACTATGTGTTGGAAGTAAGTTTTTTTTTAATATTTATTTTTGACTGTGTTGGGTCTCAGTTGCGGCACGCGGGATCTTCTTTGCAGTGCACGGGCTTCTCTCTAGTTGTGGCATGCGGGCTCAGTAGTTGTGGCGTGCAGGCTCCAGAGCATGTGGGCTCTGTAGCTGTGGCACGTGGGTTCTCCACTTGTGGCCTGCGTGCTCAGTAGTTGTGGTGCACAGGCTTAGTTGCCCTGTGGCATGTGGGATCTTAGTTCCCCACCAGGGATTGAATTTGTGTCCCCTTCATTGGAAGGCAGATTCTCAACCACTGGACCACCAGGGAAGTCCCTGGAAGTAAGTTCTGAGTGGAACCAAAAAGGTGGCCTCTCCTGGCTATCAGCAATTATAGATGTAAGGACATTGCCATTTTCTTGCTTTGAGTCTTGCTAAGCACCCATTCATCAAGGGTCCACTTGAATTTGGTGCTCATGGGGCACGGGAAATGCAACATGCAAACCGGACAACAAAAATGGCAGGCACACATACCGTGTATCTTCACTCCCATCCTTTTGCCAATGCTATGCTGTCTTGGTTACTACAGCTTTATAGGAAGGCTCAAAGTCAGTTATTGTCAGTCCTCTGATACTCTTTTTAAAGATTGTTTTGACTGCTACAGATTCTGTGCATTTCCTTACAGATTTTAGGATCAGCCTGTAGATTTTCATACACAAATAAAAGCCAGCTGGGATCTTAATTGGAATTATACTGAGTATTCAGATCTGGGGAGAATTGCCACTTTGACAGTATTGAGTCCTCTGATACATGAACATGGTATACTTTGTAATTTTTCAGGTCTTCCATGATTACTCACAGCAAAATACTGTTAGTTTTCAGTGTATAAGTCTTCAGGTATTTCCTATAATTTACCCCTATTTACTTCACTCATTTTGATGCCATTGCAAATGGCATTTAAATTTTTCATTTTCTAATTGTTTATTTCCAGTACATAAGATATATACTTGATTTTTGTTTTTTGTGTTTTTGTTGTTGTTGTTTTTTAACATCTTTCTTGGAGTATAATTGCTTTACAATGGTGTGTTAGTTTCTGCTTTATAACAAAGTGAATCAGCTATACATATATAGCTGATTACATATATCCCCATATCTCTTCCCTCTTGCATCTCCCTCCCTCCCAGCTCCCTATCCCACCCCTCTAAGTGGTCACAAAGCACGGAGCTGATCTCCCTGTGCTATGCAGCTGCTTCCCACTAGCTATCGATTTTACATTTGGTAGTCCATGCCACTCTCTCACTTTTTCCCAGATTACCCTTCCCCCTCCCCGTGTCCTCAAGTCCATTCTCTAGTTTGCATCTTTATTCCTGTCCTGCCCCTAGGTTCTTCAGAACCTTTTTTTTTTTTAGATTCCATATATATGTGTTAGTATACGGTATTTATTTTTCTCTTTCTGACTTACTTCACTCTGTATGACAGTCTCTAGGTCCATCCACCTCACTACAAATAACTCAATTTTGTTTCTTTTTATGGCTGAGTAATATTCCATTGTACATATGTGCCACATCTTCTTTTTTTTTGCGGTACGTGGGCCTCTTACCACTGTGGCCCCTCCCGTTGCAGAGCACAGGCTCCAGACACACAGGCCCAGCGGCCATGGCCCACGGAACCAGCCGCTTCGAGGCATGTGGGATCCTCCCGGACCAGGGCATGAACCCGTGTCCCCTGCATCAGCAGGCAGACTCTTAACCACTGCGCCACCAGGGAAACCCCCACATCTTCTTTATCCATTCATCTGTCGATGGACACTTAGGTTGCTTCCATGTCCTGGCTATTGTAAATAGAGCAGCAATGAACATTGTGGTACATGACTTTTTGAATTATGGTTTTCTCAGGGTATATGCCCAGTAGTGGGATTGCTGTGTTGTATGGTAGTTCTATTTTTAGTTTTTTAAGGAACCTCCATAATGTTCTCCATAGTGGCTGTATCATATACTTGATTTTTTAAATAAATTTATTTATTTTATTTTTGGCTGCATTGTGTCTTCACAGCTGCTCACGGGCTTTCTCTAGTTGCGGTGAGCAGGGGCTACTCTTTGTTGCGGCGAGTAGGGGCTACTCTTCGTTGCGGTGCACAGGTTTCTCACTGCGGTGGCCTCTCCTGTTGTGGAGCACAGGCTTCAGGCACGCGGGCCTCAGTAGTTGTGGCACGTGGACTCAGCATTTTAGGCTCGCGGGCTCCAGAGTGCAGCCCCCAGCAGCCATGGCGCACGGGCTCAGCCGCTCCGCGGCACGTGGGATCCCCCTGAACCAGGGCCCGAACCCATGTCCCCCACACTGGCAGGCGGACTCCCAACCACTGCACCACTAGGGAAGCCCCCATATACTTGGTTTTTGTATAGTGACATTTTATCCTGAGAGCATGCTAAATTCACTTATCAGTTCTAATAACTTTGTATAGATTCTTAGGGCATTCTATGTACATGCTTGTAATATTCCTGCAAATAAAGATAGTTTTACTTCTTTTCCCATCTGCACACTTTTTTTCCCCTTGCCTTACTGCACTAATTAAGATTTCCAGTACATTGTTGGATAGCAGTGGTGAGAACAGACATCCTTGAATTGTTCCTTTCATAGGAGGAAAGTGTTCAGTCTTTCACTATTAAGTATGATGTCAGCTGTAGTTTTTTCATAGATGCCTTATTTCAGGCTGAGGAACTTCCTTTCTATTCATAATTTCCTAAGAAATTTTATCATAAGTAGGTATTGTCTTTTATCAAATGCCTTTTATGTATCTATTTAAATGGTTATAATTTTTCTCCTTTATCATGTTAGTATGATGAATTACATTGACTTTTTTTAACATTTTTATTGGAGTATAATTTGCTTTACAATTGTGTGTTAGTTTCTGCTTTATAACAAAGTGAATCAGTTATACATATACATATGTTGGCATATCTCTTCCCTCTTGCGTCTCCCTCCCTCCCACCCCTCTAGGTGGTCACAAGCCACCGAGCTGATCTCCCTGGGCTATGCGGCTGCTTCCCACTAGCTATCTATTACATTGACTCTTGAGTGCTCAACCAACTTCATTCCTAGGATAAACCTCACTTGGTCATGATATATTTATTATACTTCTTACATATAGATGGATTCAATTTCCCAAAATTTTTAAGAGAATTTTTGCTTTTATGTTCATGAAGTATATTGGTCTTAGATTTCTTGTAATGTTTTTGTTTAGTATCAGAGTAATTCTGGCCTCATTATATAAGAGGAGACCTGTTCCTCTACTTTCTGAAAGAGTCTATTTAAAATTGGTATTATTTCATCCTTGAATGTTCGATAGAATTCACTAGTGAAGATATCTGGGCCTGGGGTTTTCCTGGAAGGTTTTTAATAACAAATTAATTTTCTTTTATAGATAACAGACAGTGTCATGCTGGAGCTGGCTTGTACCAGCTAATGAGAGCTGATTGTTTTCATCTCTTAACAAATCTTCATTCAGTGATGTCGCTTCGATAGCTTGAAATTGGCCATGGTTTACACCATGGAAGTTAGATATGCTTACGAATTAGGGTCCTTATTTTCTTCTAGAGACATGATGGTTAAAAACCATTCTTCTGTTCAGGTTTTCGATTTATTTTTTGAGTGAGTTTGGCAATTTGTATCTTTCAGAGAATTTGACAATTTTATCTATGTTATTGAGTTTATTGATGTAACGTTACTCATAATATTCCCATTACTATCCTTTAAATGTTTGGAGTATCTATAATGATGGCTTCTTTCATTCTCTTTTTAAACAGTTTTATTGAGATATTGTTCACATATCATACAGTTTACCCATTGAAAGTGTACATTTCAGTGTTTCGCAGTATATCCTCAAATATGTGCAACCATCACCACAGTCAATATTAGAACTTTTTCATCATCTCAGAACAAAAGCCCATACCCTTTAGCTATCACCCATCATCCCCCCTCATTCTCCCCAACCCAGGGAAACCACTCTTCTACTTCCTGTTTCTATGGATTTGCCTATTGTAGACTTTTCATATAAATAGAATCATGTAATATGTGTCTTTTGTGATTGACTTCTTTCACTCAGCAAAATGTTTTCAAGGTCCATAAATGTTGCAGCATGTATCAGTACTTTATTTTTTTATAGCCAAATAATATTCCATCATCTAGATATACCATATTTTAAAATCCATTCATCAGTTAATGGACATTTGGATTGTTTCACCTTTTAGCTATTATGAATAATTCTGCTATAAACATTCATATTCAAGTTTTTGTGTGGACATATGTTTTTGTTTCTCTTGGGTATATAACTAGGCGTGGAATTACTATGTCCTATGGTAGCTCTATTTCGAATATTTAGTGTGATCCTGTCAGTTTCTACAGAGATGTTCAAATAGATTCTGATAGGGATTGCATTTAATCTGTAGATCAGTTTGGGATTATTTTCATTTTAACAATATTAAGTCTTCTGATCCATGGACATAAGATGTTTTTCCTTTTTTAGATCTTTAATTTCTTTCAACAACATTCTTAATTTTTTAATGTACAATTCTTACACTTCTTTTGTTAAATTGATCACCAAGTATTTTATTTTGTTGATGCTATTGTAAATGGAATCGCTTTCTTAATTTCATTTTTTGGATTGCTCATTGCAAGTATATAGAAATACAATTGATTTTTGTATATTGAAATTTTATCCTGCCACCTTGCTGGACACATGTATTAGTTGTAATAGTTTTTTAGTGGATCCTTCAGGATTTTCCATATAAAATCATGTCATCTCTGAATAAACATAATTTTACTTCTATCCTTTCCAATCTGGATGCCTTTTCTTTCTTTTTCTTGCCTAACTGCCATGGCTAGAACCTCTAGCACAATGATGAATAGAAATGGAAAGAGCAAACATCCTTGTATTGTTCCTAATCTTAAGGGGAAAACATCCAGTCTTTCACCATTAAGTATGTTAGCTGTGCATTTTTCCTAGATGTCATTTGCCAGGTTGAGGAAGTTGTCTTCTATTTATAGTGTGTTGTGTGTTTTTATCATGAAAAGGTGTTCGATTTTTTAAAATGCTTTTTCTGCACCTTTTCAGATTGTCACGTGGTTTTTGTGTTTTATTCTATTGATATGGTGTTTTACATTGATTGAATTTTGGATGTTAAACCAACCTCACACTCCTGGAATAAATCCCACTTGCTCCTGGTGTATAATTCTTTTTATATGTTGCTGGATTCAGTTTTTAGTATTTTTGTGATGGGTTTTTGCATCCATATTTATACAAGATATTAATCTGTAGTTTTCTTTTCATATGATGTCTTTGTATGGTTTTGGTAACAGGATAATACTGACCTTATAGGATGAGTGAGGAAGTATTCTCTCCTCTTGTATTTTTTAGAAAAATTTGTGAAGAAGTAGTATTAATTCTTCTTTATATGTTTGGCAGATTTCACCAGTGAAGCCATCTGGGCCTGGACTTTTCCTTCTTGGTAGCTTTTTGTTTACTAATTAATTCTCTTATTATAGGTATGTTCATATTTGCCATTTTGTCTGGAGTCAGTTTTGGTAGTTTGTGTCTTTCTAGGAATTTGTTCATTTCATCTAAGTTATCTAATGTATTGGCATACAATTATTCTTAGTATTCCTTCATAATTCTTTTATTTCTGTGAAGTCAGTTGTAATGTCCTCTGTTTCATTTCTGGCTCTAGTAGTTTAAGTTTTCTTTCTTTTCAATCTATAGGTTTGTCGATTTTATTGATATTTACAGAGAATCAGCTTTTAGCTTTATTTTCTTTGTTGTTTTTCTGTTCTTTGTTTCATTAGCTGCTGTCTAGTCTTTATTACTTCCGTCCTTCTGTTTGCTTTAGGTTTAGTTTGCTCTGTTTTCTGAGGTCTTATGTTAAAAGGTTAGGTTATTGATTTGAGATCTTTCTTCTTTTTTAATATAGGTATTTACAGCAATACATGTCCTTCTAAGCCTTGCTTTAGCTGCCTCTCATAAGTTTTGGTATGTTGTATCTTCAATTTCATTCATCTCAATATAGTTTAATTTCCCTTTTGATTTCTTCTTTGATCTATTGGTTATTTAGGAGCATGTTGTTTAATTTCCATGTATTTGTGATTTTCCCAAATTTCTTTCTGTTTTTGTTCTCTACTTTCATTCCATATTATCGGAAAACATACTTAATATTATTTCTAATCTTTCAAATTTATCATGGTTTGTTTTATTACCTAGCATATGGTCTATCCTGGAGAATGTTCCATGTGTACTTGAGAATAATCCTGTTATTATTGGGTGGAGTATTCTATAGATGTCTATTAGGTCTAGTTGGTTTATAGTGTTGTTCAAGTCTTCTATTTTCTTTTATTCTTTCTTTTTTTTTTTTTTTTGCGGTACGTGGGCCTCTCACTGTTGTGGCCTGTCCTGTTGCGGAGCACAGGCTCCGGACGCGCAGACTCAGCAGCCATGGCTCATGGGCCTAGCCACTTCATGGCATGTGGGATCTTCCCAGACCGGGGCACGAACCCGTGTCCCCTGCATCGGCAGGCGGACTCTCAACCACTGTGCCACCAGGGAAGCCCCAAGTCTTCTATTTTCTTGTTGATCTTCTGCTTAGTTGTTCTATCCATTATTAAATATTGAAAATCTCCAACTATTGTTGTTGAATTGTCTACTTTTCCCTTTATTTTTGTCAATTTTTCTTCATGTATTTTGAAGCTTTATTAGTAGGTGCATATATGTTTATAACTGTTATATCTTCCTGATAGATTGACCCTTTTATCATTATAAAATGTCTGTCTTTACTAACATTTTTGTTTTAAAGTCTACTTTGTCTGATATTACTATAGCCACTTCAACTTTCTTGTGGTTGCTGTTTGTATATCTTTTTTATCCTCTTACTTTAAATATATTTGTATCTTTGAATTTGAAGTGTGTCTCTTGTAGATAGCATATTACTAGACTTTACAACTCTGCCTTTTATTGGATAGTTTAATCTATTCACACTTTCTGTTAATACTGATACAGTTGGATTTACTTCTGCCATTTTACTTTTTGTTTTCTATGTCTCATATATTTTTTGTTCCTCTATTCTTTTGCATTAAGTGAATATTTTCTAATGTTGCATTCTAATTTCATTAATGTTTTTGCTATATTTTTAGTTACCATATACATATTAACTTACCAGAGTCAGCTTCAGATTTATAACTAACTTAATTCTAATGAGATACAGAAAAATTACTCCTGTGTAACTCTATTCCCTTTCCCCCTTTCTGTGATCTTATTGTTATAGTGGGTTGGCCAAAAAGTTTGTTTGGGTTTTTCCATAAGATGTTATGGAAAGACCCGAACAAAACTTTTGGCCAACCCAATATATATATATATATATATATATATATATATATATATATATATATGACACCCATACATCTTCAAACCCAACAATACACTGTTATAATTATTACTTTATGTAACTTTGGAGAGAAGAAAGGAAAGCTAGTATATGTTCATAGCTTTTGTTATATTAACCTTCTAATGTATCATTTTGTTCCCAGTGAATTTAAGGTTCTTTCTTCATCACGAAAGAATTCAGAGATGAAGCAGAGAGGTTAAGAAAGTAAAGTGAGGGCTTCCCTGGTGGCGCAGTGGTTGAGAGTCCGCCTGCCGATGCGGGGGACGCGGGTTCATGCCCCGGTCCGGGGGGATCCCACATGCCGTGGAGTGGTTGGGCCCGTGAGCCATGGCCGCTGAGCCCGTCCGGAGCCTGTGCTCCGCAGCGGGAGAGGCCACAACAGTGAGGGGCCCGTGTACCGCAAGAAAAAAAAAAAAGAAAGTAAAGTGAGAGTTTATTTAAGCAAGGATAGGCCCTCAGAGGGAGAGTGGGCAGACAGGTAAGGAGCTGCTGCCCTGGATTTCTTTGGCAAGCCAGTTATGAGGGGCATACAAATGAAGGGGTGGAATATTCACTGGAGGAGGAGGAGTTTGGAGGTTGTATTCCCTGATTTTTCATCCCAGCTCCATCTTCCCGAGGGGAGGAGGGATTATTGTACTTATTTAGCTTAGATCAGGAGCGTCATGGCATCGGTGCATGATGGGTACTTCTTAACTGTAAGGCTAATTTTATTGTAATGAGAGCATAATGAGCAACAGGTTACATTCTGATGTAGGAGATTCCCTTCTTTCCTCACCTTTCTTTGTCTGCTACCCGGACACTTATCACCTGAAATGTGTGGTTTCCTGTCAGTCTGGAGGTTCCTGCTTTCCTTTGTCTGCCTATGGACCCCCACTGTTTACAAGGTGCATGATTTCCTGCCACCTGGCACCTGCCCCCATTTCTCTGCTCATACCTAGCTACTTGCCTGCTGTAATAATTTCTGGATCTCTTCACTTGGCTCCTCTGGATTCGAATTACCATTGGGAGTCATTTCCTTAACCAATATAGCACTTAATAGTGTCGCACATTTCTCTGAGGCTCTGTACATTTTTCTTCAGCTTCTTTCTCTCTGTTGTTCAGATTGATTAATATCTATCAGTTTATTTTCAAGTTCACTAGTTAGTCTGCCAGTTTAAATCCACTGTTGAATTTCTCATTTCAGTTACTGTACTTTTCAATTCCTGAATTTCCATTTGTTCTTTTTTTTTTTCGTTACGCGGGCCTCTCACTGTTGTGGCCTCTCCCATTGTGGAGCACAGGCTCTGGACGTGCAGGCTCAGCGGCCACGGCTCACGGGCCCAGCCGCTCCGCGGCATGCGGGATCTTCGCGGACCGGGGCACAAACCCGTGTCCCCGCATCGGCAGGCGGACTCTCAACCACTGCGCCACCAGGGAAGCCCTCCATTTGTTCTTTTTTAAAAAAATAATTTCTCTTTATTGGTTTCACATTGTCATCATATCTTCCTTTACCTCTTTAATCATAGTTCCTTTTAGTTCTGTGATTACATGTATAGCAACTACTTTGAAGTCTTTGTTAAATCTGACATCTGTTCATTCTCATAGGCAATTTCTGTTGCCTGCTTTTACTCTGATATATGTCATACTTTCCTGTTTCTTTGCATGTCTCATAATATTTTGTTGGAAACCGGACATTTTAGGTAATATATTGTAGCAACTCCCCCTCCCCATCTGGGGCTTGTTATTGTTATTTTCATGTTTATTTGTTTAGTGACTAGCTAGATAATTTTAGAGAATTTAGATTATTTTTGATGATCCAGCTGGTTTCTAAATAAATAATGCCTGGGCCCACATGCATGAGGTGTGAAACCTCTTGTGTTACTCCTCAGTGGGCACAGCTTTAGGTATGCCCACAGTCACCTTGGGATGACAGTGGTTTTGACAGGGCTCTCTACGTCCCTGACCATACACAGCTGTAAAACGCCACTAATTGCCTGCTGACTGCTCTCTTGTTTTCAACAAGGCCCTGAGGCATAAATTGTTCTGCAGACTGAGATTAATTCTGCCCCCAGGTCTCCTGCTAGCTCTCTCTTTCCCAGTTTCTCTCTGTTAAATGAGCTGACCTACAGTTTAGTCTATACCTCCAATGAATCTACCAATGTCCTCTCAATTGCTTTTCACCATGCGTGGTGTTGTCTGACACCATTTCTGTTACCAAAGGCAGTGTGTTTTTCAACACCAACCAATTTTCTGATTCTTCAACTGGGTGTCCTGCAATTCAATTCAATTCTGACACTAACTCATCACAGGTTAAAGGCTCAGTCCTACAAGAATATCCCCACTTCATACACCAGCCACAAATGGGGCGCCCTGGCTACCTACACTTCTGCCTAGCTGATTACAAATTTGGGGGTTCCCATGACCTCCTCCTCAGTTTCAATAATTTACCGGAACAACTCACAAAACTTGGGAAAATGCTTTAGTTACTAGTATTGGTTTATTTTAAATAATACAACTCAGGAACAGCTAAATGGAAGAGAGGCATAGGGCAAGGTATTGGGGGGAAGTAGAAGTGCAGGGTTTCCTTGTCCTCTTTAGGCACACCACTTTCCCAGCACATTCATGTGTTCTCCAACCCAGAAGCTCCCCAAACCCTGTCATTTAGGGTGGTTTATGGACGTTTCATTACATAGGAATGATTGATTAAATCATTGACCAACGGTGATTGAACTCAATCTCCAGCCTTTCTTCCCTCTCCAGAGCTCAGGGAAGAGGGGCAGGGTGTTAGGACTGAACGTTTTAGCTGTTGATTGAAAAACAATGCACAACCTAAAAGCTGAGAATTGTGTTTTATTCAGTGGCCTTACGGAGGTCTATAGCCCGGGATACAGCCTCTCAGATAGCTCTGAGGAACTGTTCCAAAGAGATAAGGGAGGAGGCAGGATATCTAGGAGTTTTTGCTGAAAAAAATCAAAAATAAACCCATGTACTCGAGCGTCAAAAAGTTATTGCTAATCACAAAAACAGACATCTCAAGTTAATGATTTTAGTGCTTTTCTGTATATGGGAAGATGCAAGAGTCTTGGCTCATTGAAATTTTTCCTTTGATATGAATCTTAACTACCTAGGGCCAATGTCCTGTTTTTCTTCATCCTGAATTCCCCTCAGGGTGCACTGTTGGGGGTGGCTGCAGTGGCTGATGGCTTGATAGTGGGCAACATCTTGTTTACCAGAATGGCAAGAAACTTGTTTTCTGTCCACACACCCCTCTAATAATTTATTTGGTCTTTGTGGTGGCCAGCCCCCATCCTGAAACTATCTGGGGCCCCACCATGAGTCACCTCATTAGTATAAACTCAGATGTAATTAAAAGGGGCTCATAATGAATAAAAAAAGACACTCCTATAAGTTAGGGAATCCCAAGAGTTTTAGGAGCTCTATGCCAGGAGCTCTATACAAGACCCAATGTATATTTTTATTATACCACACAATACAGCCTCCACTGTTTTCAAGAGCTCCTTTAGGCTTGATCTTCTTCACACTGTTAAATGAAGTCATTTCCTTTGGGATGAGATTTAGAGCTCTCTGTTTTACAGTCTGCTTCTCCCTCCAGGTAAAATATCTGAGCCATGCCTCTGGAGTTTGCAGTATTTATTTTATATTATTGTAACAGGGAAGAACAAAATCTGACTCCATGTTGGACCTGTTTCTTTTACTTTGACCTTAGCTTTCCATTGCTTTTGTTCGGTCTATAGCTATAGGCATACATGATGGCCTGCCTCGGGGAACCCTGCCCCTCTGCCTGAATGTTAAACTAAAGTACCTTTGTTCAGCTTACAGGGAAACAGCCTAACCCTGCCAACCTGTGAATGGCTGCAGAAAAGAACAAACTAACACATCCCCTCCCTGAGAGTGGCCAAAACCAGGAAATATTTTGCAAGACTTATGGCCTTTTTACTTAACTTCCTCACCTCCTCCCCATCTCTGTTCTATAAAAGAAACTAGCATCCAACCCCCGAAAAGGACACTAGTCCACCATCTTCTTGGATACCCGGCTTTCGAAATAAAGTCATATTCGTTGCCTCAACACCTAGTCTCCCGATTTATTGGCCTGTCGTGTGGCGAGCAGACTGAGCTTGGACTCAGTAACATTATCACATGGTATCTTCAAATAATATTATATGACTTTGTGGATAATGGAAGAACTTTACACCTGTGTATCCCCCTTCTGATCCTTTTTTCTACTGTTGTCTTACATTTTACTTCTACATGTGTTATAAACCCACAGTGCATTATTATATTTATTATATAATAATTTCTCTTCAACAGTGTTATTGAGTTATAATTTATATTCCATAAAATTCACCCATGTACAGTGTACAAATCAATGGTTTTTAGTATATTTATAGGGTTGGGCAACCATCACACAATCTAATTTTAGAACATTTTTCATAATCCCGAAAAGAAACCTGGTATCCATTACCAATCATACCCACCCTGCTGCCAGCCCCAAGCGACCACTAATCAAATTTCTGTCTCTATAGCTTTCCTGATATGACAATATCTTGTAAATTAAGTAATAAAATATGGAGTCTTTTGTGACTTCTTTCACTTAGCATATTGCTTTCAAGGTTCATCCATGTTCTAGCATATATCGGTACTTCTTCCTTTTTATTGCCAAATATATTCTATTATGTGATATACCACATATTATTTATTTGGTTGATAGACATTTGGGGTTTTCTTCCACTTCTTTATTGGCTATTATAAACAATGCTGCTATGACATTTTCCCTCAGGTATATACCAAGGAATGGAATTGCTGGGTCATATGAGAAGTCTGTTTAACATTTTGAAGTACTGCCAATCTATTTTCCAAGTTGGGTTCAACATTTTAGATTCCCACCAGTAATGTTTGAGGGCTCCAGTTTCTCATTATCCTCACCAAAACGTGTTATTTTCCATCCTTTTCATTTTAACCATCATACTGTATATGAAGAGTTTTCTCCTTTTGGTTCTGATTTGCATTTCCCCAACAACTAATGATGTTGAGCTTCTTTTCATGTGTCTATTGGTTATCTATATGTCTTTCATAAATACCTATTCAAATCATTTGCCCATTTTTAATTGGGCTATTTGTCTTTTTATAGTTGAATTTCCAGAGTTCTTTATATATTCTGGAAATTAGTTCCTTATTGAATAAACGATTCACAAGTATTTTTTCCCACTCTGTGGGTTGTCTTTTCACTTTCTTTTCTTTCTTTCTTTCTTTATTTTGGCTGTGTTGGGTCTTCATTGCTGCGTGCGGGCTTTCTCTAGCTGCAGCAAGTGGTGGGGGCTACTCTTCATTGCAGTGTGCGGGCTTCTCATTGCGGTGGCTTCTCTTGTTGTGGAGCACAGGTTCTAGGCACGTGGGCTTCAGTAGTTGCAGCACACAGGCTCAGTAGTTGTGGCTCACAGGCTTAGTTGCTCTGCGGCATGTGGGATCTTCCTGGACAAGGAATTGAACCCATGTCTCCTGCACTGGCAGGCAGATTCCTAACCACTGTGCCACCAGTGGTATCATTTGATGCACAAAATTTTTTTATTTTGATAACTTCTAATATATCTTACCTTTTGTCACATATGCTTTTGTTGTCATATCTAAGAAAACATTGTGAAACCTAAGGTCAGGAAGATTTACTCCTATGTTTTCTTCTAAGAGTTTTTATAATTTTAGCTCTTGCATTAATACTTATAATCCATGTTGAGCTAATTTTGTTGTATGGTATGATGTAGTGGTCTAAATGAAATCTTTGGCATCTGGATATCCAATTGTTCTGTCACTATTAGTTTTAAAACAACTCTTTCCCCCTTTGAATTGTCTTGTTACATTTGTCAAAAATTCATTGACCCTAAATGTGAGGGTTTACTTTTGGACTCTTAATTCTTTTCCATTGATCTATATATCTATCCTTATGGCAGTACCACCCTGTCTTTTTTTAATTTATTTTTTATTGAAGTATAGTTGAATTACAGTGTTGTGTTAATTACTGCTGTACAGCACAGTGACTGAGTTATACATATATAAATATATTCTTTTTCATATTCTTTTCCGTTATGGTTTATCACAGGATACTGAATATAGTTCCCTCTGCTATACAGTAAGACCTTGTTGTTTATCCATTCTATATATACCAGTTTACATCTGCTAATCCCAAACTCCCAATCCAACCCTCTCCCACCCCCCTCCCCATTGGCAACCACCAGTCTATTCTCTATGTCCCTGAGTCTATTTCTTTTTCACAGATAGGTTCATTTGTGTCATATTTTAGATTCCACATATAAGTGATATCATATGGTATTGTCTTTCTCTTTCTGACTTACTTTGCTTAGTATGATAATCTCTAGTTGCATCCATGTTGCTGCAAATGGCATTATTTCATTCCTTTTTATGGTCGAGTAGTATTCCATTGTATATATGTGCCACATCTTCTTTATCCATTCATCTGTCAGTGGACATTTAGGTTGTTTCCATGTCTTGGCTATTGTGAATAGTGCTGCTATGAACATAGGGGTGCATGTATCTTTTTGAATTATAGTTTTGTTTCCAATGTCTTGATCTTTTACAATATCTGTAAGCATTTTTGAGATGAATAGAGCAGGTTTAGGATTTGGTAAAAAGGATAGGTGAACTTTAAATTGCTTCTAGAGTCACATTTCTGTTCTCTGAAAGACTCAGTCTGTAAGACAAGTACAGTTGTCATTAATTTGTCAGAGAATTGGGTTGAAACCTGAGTGATATCAAGAGGTTAACCCACCAATCCAACTACAATACAATTTGCTTCTTTATATCAGGGAGAAGATATCCAACTAAGACGGAAATCAAAAGAGTTCTATGTCCTAGATTTAGAGCTGTGTATCTTTGGAATTTTTTTTAAATAAATAAATTTATTTATTTATTTATTTATATTTTGTTTTTGGCTGCACTGGGTCTTTGCTGCTGTGCATGGGCTTTCTCTAGTTGTGGCGAGCGGGGGCTGCTCTTCGTTGCGGCACGTGGGCTTCTCATTGCAGTGGCTTCTCTTGTTGTGGAGCACAGGCTCTAGGTGCATGGGCTTCAGTAGTTGTGGCACATGGGCTTAGTTGCTCCACTGCATGTGGGATCTTCCTGGACAACCAGGGCTCGAACCCACATGTCCCCTGCATTGGCAGGAGGATTCTTTTATTTATTTATTTATTTTTGGCTGCATTGTGTCTTCGGTGCTGCACACAGGCTTTCTATAGTTGTGGCGAGCAGGGGCTACTCTTTGTTGCAGTACGCAGGCTTCTCATTGTGGTGGCTTCTCTTGTTGCGAAGCATGGGCTCTAGGCATGCGGGCTTCAGTAGTTGCAGCATGCAGGCTCAGTAGTTGTTGTTTGCAGGCTCTAGAGCGCAGGCTCAGCCGTTGTGGCGCATGGGCTTAGTTGCTCTGCAGAATGTGGGATCTTCCCAGACCAGGGCTCGAACCCATGTCCCCTACATTGGTGGGTGGAAGGGAAGTCCTGGTGTTTTAATAAATCTTTTACTAAATCTGTCTGTTTTAGTAAATCTTTCCACAAAGACTTCAGAACGTTTCATTTTGTTTTTTCCACTCTGGGTACATAGTTCCATTTTAGCTTAGGGGAGAAGGCCTAAAAATGTTCCTGTCAGGCTATGAATATCAGCTTCCAATTTGGCAAACTTCTGACCAGAGTTCCTTTTAAAGAAAAATTTTCTCAAATATCGTGTAAGGTTTTTAGAAACAGTAAATATTCCTGGCAGTATTGAACTCTTTTTAAATTTATTTTTTCCTTATACCTTTAAGCCAAGTGTATTCCTATCTAGTTACTTCCAACCAAAATCAGTAAGCCTTTTATGGCTTAACTGTGGACACATGAAGCTTCCCCAAAGATGGTGAAAAGGTATAGTTCTCCCATGGTCCAGGCCCACTTGCAAAGATAACCAAAAGAAAGAAAGACTTGGACAAGTCCCCTGAGAGCTGGCAACAGTCAGTAGGACACTAGCCATAAATAGAGTGCAACCCACATTTCTGTCTGGTCATATTCTTCGGGGCCCAAACCTGACGGTTGAGCTGCCTGTACATGTAAGCAATGACTTGTGTACCCTAACAGGAAGAAAGCCAAGCCAAGTCCTCAGTACACAAAATGAGAGACAGACAGGAAAGTAATAGTTGTTCCTGGGATGGAAAGGATTGATAACAAATGGGTACCCCAAAACCAAACTCACAGGAGTCCAAATTTAGAAAAAAAGGGACACCATGAAATTTTACCTTCCTCTCTTACCTGGACACTACAGACTGAGATCCAGGAGAGCTGACTTTGGTCAGAATTCTTACCTTTCACTGGCTTCTGTCAGTTTTCCTGCGGTCCCATCTATAGGCTCCAGAGCAAGTGAGGTGTCCCAGAGGGTCCCATCTGTGTTATCAGAAATTGTAGGGGAGGAAAAATAATTTTCTCTCTACTCTTCTGAGTACTTGGCTGAGAATCCTTTTTCTTTAGGACACCTTGTAAATGGATGAGCTCATCTAGGTTAAAAGTTTCTCACTGTGGCCACTGTAATTAAAGATTATCTTTGGTAAGGTTAAACCATTTTTTCAGACAAACACAAGTTCTGGGCCCATAATTTTTATACATATAGTTAGCTGGAATCCCAGATGGAGTAGTCCCTGACTCCTTGGACTCGAATGAACCAATTTTTTCTTTTTTCCTCTTAAAACAAAATTTATTTACCTGAGGCCTCACACTGGCCCAGTCCAGTTTAAGTCAGACCAGTCCAACTGCAGACCCAGTCTGGAAAAATAAATGCTCAAGTAAAGTCAGATCCTCATGATGCAAAAGCTGTAGAGCTTGGATATCCATGAGGGACTTATTCACGACCTCCAGACACAGAAAGAAAGCAGTGAGCACAATGGGATCAGCAGGTATCTACTCTTGCTCATTTCTCCTTAGGGCCATTGGTGATCTATTTTGGATCCCACTTCTGACACCAGGACAATTAAAAGATCTGAAGAATATTAAAAATTTTAAGAGTTTATCTGAGCAAACATTGATTCAAATTGGGCTATAAACAACCAGAAGTTGTTAAAAGCACTCCACCAACAGGACCTAGGGGCAAGGATTTTATAGAGAAGACACAGAAGCAAAGCAAAAAAGTTATCTAATTTGCTATAGCTTAAGTGGTTTCATTACTTGGGAAAGCCTAGTTGGCTGCTTGTGATTAGTTCTTATTTTATTTTATTTTAATTTTTGAATTTTATTTTATTTATTTTTTTACACAGCAGGTTCTTATTAGTCATCAGTTTTATACACATCAGTGTATACATGTCAATCCCAATCACCTAATTCATCACACCACCACCACCACCACTCCGCCGCTTCCCGCTTGGTGTCCATGTTTGTTCTCTACATCTGTGTTCTTCTTAACCTTGAGAAACTTATAGAAACTGACCCTGCCTTAGGTTTTTATTTGCTTACATAGACTACCAAGTCATTAGAGCCACCTCAGCTTAATGGTCTTGTTTCATTACCATAACAGTATAGATGAGGAAAACTTCCCAATTGATTCTATGAAAGCAGTATCACTCTGACATCATAACAAGACTAGGTACAACAACAACAAAAATACAGACCAATATTTTTTCATGAATATAAATGCAATCCTCAATAAATTACCATCAAGTTGAATCCAGCAATATATAAAAAGGATTATACACAATGACCAAGTGGAATTTATCCCATGAATGCAAGTTTGGTATAACACAAAATCAGTCAATATAAACCACCATATTAACATAATGAAGGCCCCAAACCACATGAGCATCTCAACAGATACAGAAGAAACATTGACAAGAATCAGCACTTTTTCATGATAAAAATAATTCAACAAACTAGGAATACAAGGAACTTCCTCAACTTGATAGAGGAAACCTACAAAAACATGCAACTGACATCATACATAAGGGTGAAACACTAAAAAATTTCCTTCTAAGAACTGAAACAAGACAAGGATGTCTTCTATTGCCATTTCTAGAGGTTGTACTAGAGGTTCTGGCCAAGGTAATTAGGCAAAAATAAATAAATAAATAGGCATCCAGTTAACAAAGGAAGAAGTAAAATGATCTCAATTTGAAGATAACATAACCTTGTACATAGCAAATCCTAAGGAATCCATTATAAAACTATGAGAACTAATACATGAGTGGAACATTGTGGCAGGATACAGTATCAATATACAAAAATCAATTGTATTTCTTTATAATAGAAATTAACAATCTGAAAATGAACTGAAGAAAATGATTCCATTTATGATGACATCAAAAAGAAAAATATTTTTAGGGATATGTTTAACAAAAGAAAGTCCAGGCTTATAAATTGAAAATACAGAATGTTGTTGAAAAGAAATTAAAGAAGACCTAAATAAATGGAAATAAATCCCATGTTCATGGATTGAAAGACAGTATTGTTCTAATGGTAAATATTACCTAATTGATGTACAGATTCAATGCAATCCCTATTAAAATCACATCTGGCTTTTATGTAGAAAATGACAAGGTGATTTCAAAATCAAAGGATCCAGAATAGAGAAAACAATCTTAGTATAGAACGAATAAAATAGGATATCCTGTACTTCTTAATTTCAAAACTTACTACAAAACGACAGTAATCAAGGCAGGGTGGTACAGCAACTAGAGATTATCATACTAAGTGAAACAAGTCAGAAAGAGAAAGACAAATACCATGTGATATCACTTATATGTGGAATCTAAAATATGACACAAATGAACCTATCTATGAAAAAGAAACAGAATCAAGGACATAGAGAATAGACTGGTGGTTGCCAAGGGGGAGGGGGGTGGGAGAGGGTTGGATTGGGAATTTGGGATTAGCAGATACAAACTGGTATATATAGAATGGATAAACAACAAGGTCTTACTGTATAGCAGAGGGAACTATATTCAGTATCCTGTGATAAACCATAATGGAAAAGAATATGAAAAAGAATGTATATATATGTATAACTGAGTCACTGTGCTGTACAGCAGTCATTAACACATTGTAACTCAACTATACTTCAATACAAAATAAATTTTAAAAATTTAGTTATAGAATTTCTATTTCATGTTTTTTATAATTTCCAGTTACCTGCTGAAATTTTCAATCATGTCTTTTATCTCCTATTTAGTAAGAAAAATTATTATTATTATTATTTAATTTTTTTGTTTGGCCGTTCCGCAGAGCATGTGGGATCTTAGTTCCCCAACCAGGGATGGAACCTGCACCCCCTGCAGTGGAAGTGTTGAGTGTTAACCTCTGGACTGCCAGGGAAGTCCCAGAAAATTTATTTTTAAATTGAGTCTTATAATTCCAGTGTCTGGAACTCCTATAGATCTGTATTTGTTGTGTGTTGTTTCTGCTGAGTTTTTTTTTTTTCATGTTATTTGGGCTCATTTTGTACCTGTCTACCTTCTACTGTGTAGACAGACTGTTGATCAAATTGACTGTAGACTTAGGATGATGTAAACTTGTTGCAGAGAAAATTTACTCTTGTTTATGCCAGGTGGCTGTAATCATGGAATTCAGAATCCCCTGAATCTTAATATAGGAATTTGGATAATTAAAAGTTGAGCTGTTGAGCTGTTGATCCAGTAAAAAAAAAAAAGGATTCTCTCAGAAATATAGAAACTAGCCCCAAAGTTTTTCAAGTTCATGTGGTCTAGGGTAATCTTTGGTAAATAAAAGCTAGTTTAACTTTGTTGGTTTAATTAAAACAGGCATGTCTTCAGAGTTATCAGCCTTAAATATAATGCAGACATACAGCTTTTATTCTAGCCAGGTTTACTAAAAGTCATGTTATTTCTGTTACAGGATTTGTTAGCAAGAAAAATAACTTAAGTTGATGGTTAGCTGTTTAATGCCTCATGAAATTTTCATGAGTAACCTAAACAGATGAATTACATAGCTGTAATTAAAAGTTTATATGTGAATTTTTCAACAGTAATTATATTTTATGGTATGTCTACTTAAAAATAGTTTCAAAAATCTTTTTGATAACTCGAAACCTTTAAGTTACACTAACTAATGATGGATATGCATTGAATATCTAGATCATTTTCAAATAAAATAATACTGAAACTACTGAGCATAGGTTTATCTACTTTGGCATCTTCTTATAAAGGAGCTGAAGATATTTCTGTCTATCAGCAAACATGTGTTGTGCCATACTGGAAATTTTACTATCAGGAAGGATATACTTTTAGAAATTATGAAATATATTTTTAACTTTACCGATCTGTAGAATGGTTGTGTAACAGGCAGTCCACAATTGCTTACTTTTTAGTTTCACTAGAAATTAAGGTTTCTAAGGGTTAAGAAAGCTAATCAATATATGTAATTAAAAATACTAGAAATAATGAGGGTGAAAGGAAACAACTGTGTACGAAAAGTAGGTAAGGAAAATAGGATGTGTGTTTTGGATAAGAAGAGGTATGAAAGACATGTTTTTGTTAAGGGAAAAAGAGTAATTTTGTTCTAAAGTAGAATTACTGGGTGTTCCAGAATGAGAAAGAGGAAAAATACAGGGAAGAAAACCTGAGTGGGTAGAACGTTTGAGGAAAAGGAATCTTGGGAAAGGGATTTTATGTGTGGTCAAGCTGTCTAAGATTAGAATGAATTTATTTGTAAATTTTTAAAGAATGAGCCTTAATATCAAAAGTACACTTGTGCGGGGACTTCCCTGGAGGTCCAGTGGTTAAGACTCCGTACTTCCACTGCAGGGGGCACAGGTTCGATCCCTGGTTGGGGAATTAAGATCGCACACGCCACGCAGTGCAGCCAAAAAGGAAAAAAAAAAAAAGGACACTGGTGCAAAATTAGAGTTTGGTTTTCTCTCTGTTAAAAAGAAAAAGTGTTTGGACTATTGGTCTTCTCTTGATAAGAGATTGTGAAATGCTTCTCTTTACCTTTTGGGTAATCTGCCTGGAAAGCAACGATTTTGTCTTACCAAAATAATTTTTTGTGTTTCATATTATCTTTATCAGGTCTTTGATTACATGGGAGAATTGAGTCTTCTCAATGTGAAAAGAGCTATATTTTTTCACGGTTTTGTAACCTTCTGTATTTACCTTAAAAATCTTTTATTGTCACTTTGGTTAAATGGTTAAATAGATAATTAAGTATTGTTTCATATTGATCTGTGATACTGTTTAATCAAATGTTCAAACTTTTGGAATTTTTTTTTTTTTTTTGCTACGCGGGCCTCTCACTGTTGTGGCCTCTCCCGTTGCGGAGCACAGGCTCCGGACACGCAGGCTCAGCGGCCATAGCTCACGGGCCCAGCCAATCCGTGGCATGTGGGATCTTCCCGGACCGGGGCATGAACTCGCATCCCCTGCATCGGCAGGCGGACTCTCAACCACTGCGCCACCAGGGAAGCCCCAAACTTGGAATTTTTGACAACTTCCCAAAATCAGATTCTAAATGGAGTCTTTTTGACCTCAAACTATTTTTGAGATTTCCCAGTGGGTACTTAGAAAATCTAAAAAAAATAGTCTCTCACCTTATAAAAGAGATATTAAAACAATTAGGTTTATTTGGTATGTTAAATTACATGGAAAACATTGTCAAATAAGTATTAAGCCATCTTAGATTATATATGTATGGTTATATGTTATTAGTATAGATATTCCAGACTTGTTTGAAGTTCACAGAAATTTGTCAGTACCCTCATTGTCCCGTTATTATCTTAAATTGTCATATGGCACAGATTCATGTCATATGCTAATCCAGGATTACCCTTTTTTCCCTAATTTTTTAATGATATCTTAAATTTTATTGTCCACATGTAAATGTTTTATCATTAGCATTTGCCTTTTCCCCTTTCTTAGTAGGAGAAACCTCTGGAGCCTATTAAGTAGATAGTGGCAGAAAGTTAATTTCAAAAAATCTTTAAACCACTTCAGAATTAATAAGCAATAATATTTTACTCTGAACCTACAAACTATTCCATATTTTTCCTTTTTTTTTTTTTTTTTTTTTTTTTTTTTGCGGTACGCGGGCCTCTCACGGTTGCGGCCTCTCCTGCTGTGGAGCACAGGCTCCGGACGCGCAGGCCCAGCGGCCGTGGCTCACGGGCCCAGCTGATCCGCGGCATGCGGGATCCTCCCAGACTGGGGCATGAACCCACGTCCCCTGCATCGGCAGGCGGACTCCCAACCACTGCGCCACCAGGGAAGCCCTATTTTTCCTATTTTTAAATGAAGTTTTTATTTTATTTTATTTTTCTGGCCACACCACATGGCTTATGGGATTTTAGTTCCCCTGACCAGGGATCAAACCTGGGCCCTTGGCAGGAGAACACAGAGTTCTAACCACTGGACCACCAGGGAATTCGCTAAATGAAGTTTTTATAATTTTGGGTTTCACATTTTGTTCTGTAAGCCATTTTGAATTCATGTTTTGTATTTGGTGTGAGGTAAGGGTACTTTTTTTGTATATTGATGTCTGCTATAGACTGAATGTTTGTGTAACCCTGAAATTCATCCAATTGGATGGTATTTGGAATTACCAAATAATTGGATGGTAATTGGCAATTAGGCCATGAAGGTGGAGCCCTCATGAATGGGATTAGTTTCATTATAAAAGAGGCCCAGAGAGCTTCCTTGCCCCTTCTGCCATGTGAAGACATCTGGTTATGAACCAGGAATCTGACCCTCACTAGACACCAGATCTGCCAGCATCCTGATCGTGGGCTTCCCAGACTCCAGAACTATGAGAAATTCCAGTTTGTGGTATTTTTGTTATAGCAGCCCAAACTGACCAAGACAACATTCAATTGTTCCAGCATCATCTCTTGAAAAGTCTCCACTGAATTCCTTTGGGTCCTTTTTAAAAAATGAATTGACCATATATATGTGGGTCTACTTTTGGACTGTGTTTTATTCCATCAATCTATATGTTTGTCCTTATGCAAATACTACATAGTCTTGATTAATGTAGCTTTATAGTTAGCCCTGAAATCAGGTAGTGAGTCCTCTAACTTTGTTCCTTTGCTTTTCCATAAAACCTTTAGAATCGCAGTTTGCTGAGATTTCTAATGGGATGGCATTGAATTTATAGATCACTTTTGGAGAGAATTACCATATTAACACATTGAGTCTTCTGATCCATGAACACTGTATCTTTTTTAACTCAGGGCTCCTGATTCAATCAAAATTTATTAAGTATATGTGTCAAGTACAGTGTAAGGGATGTTAGGATGAATAAAAAAGTCTTTAGGGGCTTCCCTGGTGGCGCAGTGGTTGAGAGTCCGCCTGCCGATGTGGGGGACACGGGTTCGTGCCCCGGTCCGGGAGGATCCCACATGCCGCGGAGCGGCTGGGCCCGTGGGCCATGGCTGCTGAGCCTGCGCGTCCGGAGCCGGTGCTCCGCAAATGGGAGAGGCCACAACAGTGAGAGGCCCACATACCGCAAAAAAAAAAAAGTCTTTGGAAAAAGCAACATACTAGTGGGTTAAATAAAAATGCCTAACACTGAGAGTTTTTAATATTTTTAAGAGCACTGTTACACTTCTCAGTTGGAATTGGTTTGGAATGGGAAGGGATATTTTCAGCTTGAAACTCACTTGTGTAACCCTCTCTGATTACAAGTCCTTTGATTTTGTGTAGGAAGCCAACCAGGAGACTTTTTAGAGCGAAAACTCACACTAAGAAAGGTATGTAAATTTACATGTGGCTTCCCTGAGGTACTGTGGTGTGTAGTTCAAATAATCATCCACTGTCTCGTCCACAGATTTGTCTCAGGATACAACCCCTGGTGGACCCAAAATATATGAGTCAAGAGATAAGAAACTAAGCAAATATAAAATGAACTAAAAATATTAATGACTACTTTAAGAACTATGCAATATAGTGGAGCCCAAACAGCCCTGGGGCACTACCACCAGGGTAGGTACAACTCTGAAGCTGGAAGAGGGGGTTAACCTACATTCCTATAGGAGTCAAATAGGGGCTTTGGCCCTTTGGGAACTATAGGGAATCAGAGGGGCTTTGTCACCATGAGGACTCCATCATATCAGTAGCTGTCAGCAGAGGGTACAGGGCACAACAGGAGTGCCCAACAGATACAGTAGTATCCAGATAAGAGTGGCAGTCTCTTCTCAGCTACTTGGACTTGTTCCTGGGCATAGATGAGACCTACTCTCAGCCCTCCCCTGAGTGTCTGACAAGGTCCAGGGTCCTACTGCTACAAAGGAGCCCACCCAACACAGGCAAGTTTTATTCCCATTTCACAGATGACAAGACTGACCTTTAGAGCACTGGATCTGTTACAACTGTCAGGTTGATTCCTCTAGCTGAGTCCCAGAGGCAATGTTTTACTTATCATTTTACATTCTGACAACAGGAATTTTAAGTGTCTTCATTGCCCTCATAAGCTTACTGAACATTTCAATTGTTTATCATGTGTTGATTTCTAGATTTTTTATTATGACAAACATAATCCATATCATTTAAGAAAAAGTGGAGATGAGTGAGCAAAGAAAAAAAGAATCATACATGTTGGGAGCCATAGGACGGTAGAGGACCCAGGAGAAGGTGTAGCAGCGCCCACTGACATGGTTACAACTAGGGAAAGACAAGGGATGGGCATACCTTCAGGCGAACGGCATGGAGGTACCATCAGGCGATTGGATTCATTTTTGAGTGCAGGTGAGACCTATTTTCTGGCTACCATGCAGGAAAAAACCGTTGCCTCCTTTTTAGTGCAAACATTTTCAGAGTTTTCTCTGTGCACAAATGTATTGTGCAAATGTTTATATTTTTACAAAATTGGGCTGATACTATATATTCGGTTCTGAAAACTGTTTTTTCTTTATTGTTGTTTTACAGTATACCATGAACATCTCCTCCATGCATGTGGGTGAAAATCCCCTACTGAAACACAGAGAGCACTGTAGTTGGATCAAAAGGCTGCTGGTAATGAGAGTGACACCTAAAGCAAAGAATCAGCTTAAGGTTAAAGCACATAGCCTGGCAAATGCCTGCCAGGGAAAGCAGGGTCAGCGATATTCTCATCAGAGGAGTCAGAATTGAAGGCCAAAGGCATTAAAGATATGGGATATCATGTAAGCGCCTCTGGCCCCTACCTCCGCCCCTCATTCCCCTGACACCCCGTTGGCCCCTTGGGGTGAATGGATCCTGTACATCTCTTTGCATCCAATGAAAGTCACCCATTTTCTGTCTTTTCCTTAGCTCTTCCTGAGCCCTTGACATAGCTGCACATTCTGTCATCATCTCCTCACTGCCCAGATGCCTTTCCTGTAAGTTGTTCTGATAGTCCTTGGGGGAATCGTCCGTCCCCCTGTCCGTTTTTCTTTTTGCTTTCCGGGGCACATAGTCTTCAGAGGTGCACTTTTCGGCAGCCCGCGGCTGACTCTCTGGCTTTGCCTGGGATTCCAGCTTGCCCTCACCGTGTGGTTTTCCCTCAGCTTTGGACTTGTCCTGCTTTTCTCTCTTCCTCTCATCTTCTGGTTGTCCCTGGTCTTCTGGCCGTGGGACATTCTGGAGCTCTCCCTCGTGTTCTGACTTCCCCTCCACTTCTGGCTTTTCTTCCTCATCTGACTTTCCTTGATTTTCAGGCTTTACTTCATTTTCTGGCTTTCCTTCGCTTTCCAGCTTTCCTTCATTTTCATTGCAGAGTTTTTCCATGTTGAGATGTCCCCTCGTTTTCCTGTCCTGGGGGATGGGATGTGGTGGGGTGGGGGGAGAGAGACAAGAGGAAACAAGGGAGACTGAGGCCTTGGGGGTGGAATGCAGGTCCGGATAGTACTGGCATCTCACCCTTGTCAGCGTTCCCCTGACCTGGCCCAGCCTAGTGTGCCTTCTGGCCACCCTTCACCCCACCATTCCTCCTGCACTGAGAGCCAACCATTTCCCTGGCAGGCCCTGCCACCTTGTACCATCCTTCAGCGTGGCAGAAAGTGTGTATATTATATATGGGGGGGGATGGGCAGTGGGGCCCTCAAATTCTGCCCAAGCTGTGCCCTCCACACCCAGCCCCCAGCTCTGTGCCTGTCCAGTGCCTCTCCCTCCTTCCGCTGACCTGCAGGGATTCTGGAAAGGTTCCTCCTCCTTTTCTAGCCTTGCAGAGTGCTGAGAACAGACACGCAGACCTGCAGACAGGAGACAGAGAGGGGCTGCATGGTCAGTGGACTGAAGTCCCTTTCCTGAATTTGGGCCCTCCTCATCCAACGTTTCCTCCCCCACCTCCCCTGCATCCAAGCCGCCATTACTTTTCAGGCCTCAGGCACCAGACCAGGATGCTTTCCAAACTATTTTGGATCTCTGGGTCTTCCTCCCGTGCAAGCAACCTGCCCCACCCCCAACCCTTTACGCTGAGGTCAATATTTCCTCCTGGGTGGAGAGGGTGAAAGGGAGTTATTTTCAGAATTTGTCTACGTTTCACTGTCGCACTGCGGGGGCGCACTCCCCCCCCCATTTCAGGCTAGAAAATGGATGGAGGGCGCAGAGGAGGGGCGTCGAAGAGGCGGCAGGGCCAGTTGCAGGGTCCTTCCTCCCCACCTGCCCACACCACGCCCCATGCCCCTCCTCACCCATCTCGGGACCCCTTCCCCTCTCCCCGCTGCTCCCGGATCCTAGTCCCATCCGCTTCCACCCCCACCCCGGGCCGCCAGCAGCGCCCACCTTCACACTGACCTGCAGCGCCCGAGCCGGGCCTGCGCCTCCTCTGGCTCGCCTAAGCCCGCTTGCCCCTCGCTCGCCACCCGGGCAGCTCCGGGAGCTGGTTCCGCGCGGGCGACAGGACCAGACCTCGGGGCTGGGGGGGGTGGGACGCGGGGGCTGCTGCCCACGTTGGCGCCCTGCCGGTCACGTGAGCGCCGCGTCACCCGAGCCCGGTTTCCCCCCGCCCCGCCCCCTCACCTACATCCCACAGGGACCGGACAGCTGCGGACGGGCTGCGGGGTGGTGTGTGTGGAAAAGGCGGAGTTACCAACAGAGCAGGTGGGGGGAGGCTTCCTGACTGCAGGTGCTTTACCTGGTGCCTCTCAGGTCCTCGCTCAGCATCCCTCTGAGATGCCCTTTATCCCCAGTTGTGCCAGCTGATTGCAGGGAGGGTACCCGACTTCTCCAGGAGCGCTCCACACGGAGCCTCACAACCCGTTTTCAAGACCAGCTCCGTCTGACTCCAGAGCCCTGGTGGTGGTGCCCGCCAGGTAGCTGCGCTGCCTCCTTGAGTAGCAGCTATGTCCAGAGCCTCTGCTCTCCTCAGTCCATGTGTCCTCGCTCCCTGGCTGATCTCTGTTCATTTCCCTCTAAACACAGATGATTTCCTAATCTACATATCCAGGTTATTCCCTCCCTTGAGTCTCAGACCCATTTTGCTTTCCCACCAGCAATATAGGAGAGTGCTTATTTCCCCACACACTTTTCAACATAGCGTGTGACATACTTTCTACTTTTCACTAATATGATAGGTGAGAAGTATTATATCGATGGCATTCCTGTTTAACAACAGTTTAAATATCATTGTGAATTGTCTGTTCATGTCTTTTCCACATTTTTCTATTGGGTTGTTGGTCCTTCACACTTTTCAAGTGTTCTTTACACATTAACTATATTAGGCCTTTATCTGTTATATAAGTTGCAAATATTTACTTCCAGTTTGTTAGTTGCCTTTTGACTTTATGATGTATTTCTGCCATGCATTAAAAAAAGTAGTCACATTTATTAGACTTTTCTTTTATTGCATCTAGATTTTGATTCATAGTTAAGAACGCTTTTCCTGTATGAGGTGAAAGAAGAATTCACCATGTCTTCTTTTAATACTCATAAGGTTAGCTGTATTTGTCTTGAGGTCATCTGTGGTTAAGGAATAAAGGTTAAGGAATAAACCAGTGTCAAAGTGAGTTGAATATTCAGCAGACTCAAAGCACTAGAGTAACAAAAATCAAAGCCCAAGGCTTATTAAAAGGGGAGGGGTTTCTTAGGAACTTCAAATGTTTCACTTTAAGGGTAACTGTAAACTGAAAATAAACTAGCCCTCACAAAGTTTTTTCGCTTGGCTTTGCAACATCTAGGTGGACTAGTAAAGTTTAAGTTTTGAGTATAGATTGAGGTGGTTTTAGACAGGAAGCATCCTTACAGACCTGACCAATGCAAACAAAATCTCTGGAGGAAGATTCCATCATCCTAGGCCTCAAATTATTTCAACAAACAGTTGTTTAAATACAATGCCCATACACAAAGATAAGCAGCAACACGAAGATAAAACCCATCATAGGTAAAAAGCACCAGAGAGAATAGACAACACAAACAGATCCATTAGCTTTGAATTATTTGAGTTATCAGGTACAGACTACTAAACCACAATGCTTACTGTACTCAGATAAATAAAATCCAATCTTGAAAATTTCAACAGGGAACAAGAAATCAGAAAAAGTAGGGGAAAAAAACCCTCCAAAACTAAAAAGTAACTAAGCTGAAATTAGAAACTCAGTGGATGCCCTTAACAGCATATTAGATGCAGCCCAAGAGAGAATTAAAGAACTAGAAATTCTATTCAGATGAAATTATCCATAAGGCTGCATGGGTAGTCAAAAAGATGGAAAATACAGACAAGAGGGTACGATAAGGTCTGATGCATGTTTAATTGGAGTTCCAGAAGGAGAAGAGAAATGGAATTGTTCAGAGGCAATCTAAAGAATTAATGGCTGAGGATTATTCAAAATTGATGAAAGACATTGATCCATAGGATCCAAGGAGTCCAACAAATCCCAAACAGCATAAATAAAAAGAAACCCACATATAGAATGCATAATAGTGAACTTGCAGAGAATTCAAGACAAAGAGAAAAATCAAAAAGGTAGCCAAAAAAAAAATAGAGTATGCCTCAAAAGGAACAAGTTAGGCTAATTACTAGCTTTGCAACAGCAATGATGAAAGCATGAATACGGTGAAATGACATCTTTAGTATCTTGAAAGAAAATCAATGCCAACCAAGAAATTAATAACCAGCAAAAATACCCTTCAAAAATGAAGGTGAAATAAAAGCTTTACAAATAAAAACAGAGAGAGTTTCCAGCAGCAGGCATAAACCAAAGTAAGTACTGAATTCTACAGGGCATTTTTCAGATAACAGGAAAATGATCTCAGATGGAAGACTGGGGATGAAGAAAGGAATAAAAAGCAATTAAAAGGCTAAATATCTATATAAATTTAAGTCAATATTATATAAAATAATATTATCTTGTTAATTTATATTGACAACATAAGAGTCAAGAGAGCTAAAGTATTTAAAGTTTGGGCATTATCTAGGGAGTGTGTAGAAGTATAAATTAATATTGGTCAAGACTTTAATAAGTCAAGACTGTATGCTATAATTGCCAGATAACTATTAAGGAAGAGTAAGAGTGTAAAACTTCTAAGCTAATAGAGGGGTAAAAATAAGAAAATAACCAATCCTAAAGAAGAAAAAACTAACATAAATCAGGTGGGACATAGAGACAGAACTTGGTACAATGGTTATATCCAGTATTAATATCAGTAAGTATATTAAATGTAAATGGTATACTTGAAACAATTAAAAAACAAGATTTTCAGACTGGAAAAAACCCAACTATGTACTATTTACAAAAGACTATCTGAAATATAAAGATACATAAGGACTGAAAGTAAAAGTACAGGGAAAAAAAACCATGAAAACACTAACCAAAAGAAAGACATTATAGTTAAATTAATAACAAAATAGGTAAGGAGTGTCACCTCATAATATTTAAAATTTGTATGCATTTATTAAATTGACCTCAAAATAAATAAAATAAAATTTAACAGAAATACAGGAGAATAAATAAATCCTCCATTTCAGTGTTAACACTCCTATCTAACTGTGTAAATAAAGTGTTGAAAGAAAAAAACACTAACTTAAAATTCTATACCCAGTGAAATAATCCTTCAAATGTGGAGGAGAAATAAAATACTTTCTCAGACAACAAAAAGTGATGGGATTCAGCATCAGCAAACCTTTCCTTCAGGAAATGTTAAAAGATTTTCTTCAGGCAGCAGAAAAATGATAGAGGCCAACAACTCAGATCTACATAAAGGAAGAGCTATGGAAACGCAATAAATGAAAGTAAAATGAATTTTTTTTTCTTTTTTCTCTCTCTCTTTTTTTTTTTGCGGTATGCGGGCCTCTCACTGTTGTGGCCTCTCCCGTTGCGGAGCACAGGCTCCGGACGTGCAGGTTCAGCGGACACGGCCCACGGGCCCAGCCGCTCCGCAGCATGTGGGATCTTCCCGGACCAGGGCACAAACCCGTGTCCCCTGCATCGGCAGGCGGACTCTCAACCACTGCGCCACCAGGGAAGCCTTTGTCTTATTCTTAATTGATATAAAAATAACTCTTTATCTAAAGTAATAATGTATTAAGTGACTGTAACAAATGGATGAATGAAATGAATGAACATTCTGTAATAAGGTATCTGTACTACATATAAGTGAAGCAAAAGAGTGTTATTTGAAAGTGATCTTAGTTAAAAATGTAAACTCGAGGAAAATCATTGAAAATTCTTTTAAAGACATATAACTGATACACTAATAAGACAAGTGGAATCATGTAAAATACTCAATTAAAACTAGAGAAGGCAGGGGGGCTTCACTGGTGGCGTAATGGTTGAGAATCCGCCTACCAATTCAGGGGCCACGGGTTTGAGCCCTGGTCCGGAAGATCCCACATGCCGCAGAGCAACTAAGCCCATGCGCCACAACTACTGTGCCTGACCTCTAGAGCCTGCAAGCCACAGCTATTGAAGCCCATGCACCTAGAGCCCGTGCTCCTCAACAAGAGAAGCCACTGCAATGAGAAGCCCATGCACCACAATGAAGAGTAGCCCCGACTCACCGCAACTAGAGAAAGCCCACGTGCAGCAATGAAGACTCAATGCAGTCAAAAATAAAAATAAATAAATAAATGTATTAAAAAAAAACTAGAGAAGGCAGAAGAAGCCTCTGGCAACAAATAGAAAACAGTTATAAACATGGTTGATATTAAATCCAAATATATCAAGAATCATTTTAAATGTGAATGGTCTAAATACACCAATTAAAGATAGAAATTATCAGAGTGTATTAAAAAAACCCAACTATATATTGTGTACAAGAAGCCCACTTTAAATTTAAAGAGTGAGAGGTTAAAAGTAAAGCAACAGAGAAAGATCTTCACTAATCAGAAGAAACCTGGACAAAAAAAGAAAGCTGGGGTAGTTACATACATTCAGACAAAGCAGAACAAGGAAAATTATCAGAGATCAGAAGAGGCACTACATAATGATAAAGGGATCAATTCTGAGAAAAACACATAATAATCCTAAACGTGTATATGCACCTAACAAAAGTGTCATAATATATGAGGTAAAAACTGATAGAACTGAAAGGAGAAACTGACAAATCCATTATGAGAGTTGAAGACTTCAATGCCGCCATCCAGTAATTGACAGATTAAGCAGGCAGAATATCAATAAGGATATAGTCGAAGAGTATTATCAATCAACTTGATTTAATTGACATTTATAGAACATTCCATCCAACATCAGAACATATTTATTTTCAAGCTCATATAGAACATTCACCAAGAGAGTCCTATTCTAGGTCATAAAACACACCTTAACAAATTTGAAAGAATAGAAATCATAAAAGTATGCTCTCAGTAGAATTAAACTAGAAATCAATAACAGGATAGATGGAAAACCCAAATATTTGGAAATTAAACAACACACTTCTAAATAACACATGAATCCAAGAAGAATTCTCAAGAAAAATGTAAAAATGCTTTGAACTAAATGAAAATACAACATATCAAAATCTTTGGGATGAATCAACAGTAGTGCTTAAAGGGAAATTTCTAGCTTAAATGCATATATGGAAAAGAAGAAGGTTCTAACATCAATAACCTACACTTTCTCTTCAGGAGACTAAAGAAAGAAGAGTAATTTAAGCCTAGAGCAAACAGGAAAAAAGAAATATTAGAGACAAAATCAAGGAAAGTGAAAACAGGAAAACAACAGAGGAAATCAACAAAACCAAAAGCTGGTTCTTTGAAAAGATAAATAAAACTGTTAAATCTCTTACCAGGGTAACCAAGAAAAAAAGAAAGGCGGCTCATATTAAAATATCAGAAGTGAAAGTGGGGTTATCACTCCTAATTCCATGGACATTATCTTCTTAATGAAGGAATACTATTAACAACTCTATGCCTACAAATTTGATAACTTAGATGAAATGGACTAATTACTCAAAAGGTACAAACTACTAAAACTCACACAAGGGGAAAAAGATAACCTGAATAATTCTGTACCTACTAAAGAAATTGAATCAATAATTAATAACCTTCCAAAGATAGAAATCACTAGGACCAAATTCTACCAAACATTTAAGGATCACCAGTAAACATTTAGAAATCACCAGTGAATTTTACCAAACATTTAAGTTAGAAATAATACCAATTCTCCACAATCCCTTCCATAAAACTGAAGTAGAGAACACTTGACTCATTCTGTGAAACCAATTATTACCCTAATTCCAAAACCAGATAAAATATACTACAAGAAAGCAAAACTAAAGACCAATATTTCTAATGAACGCATACAGAAAATCCTCAACAAAATATTATGAAATTGAATCCAATAACATATAAAAAGTTAGGCACCAAACAAGTGAAATTTATTCTAGGTATTCAAGGCTGACTCAACATTTGAAAATCAATCAATATAATCCACCACATGTTAACAGACTAAAGAAGAAAAATCATATGATCTTTATTATTTGATGCAGAAAAAGCATTTGACAGAATCCAACACCCAATCATGATAAAAGCTCTCAAACTAGGATTAGAGGGGAACTTCCTCAATTTGATAAAGAATACAAGAAACTAACATTATACTTAGTGGTGAGAAAGTAGACACTTAACCCTAAGGTCAGGAACAGGCCAAGGGTGTCCCTTCTCATTGTTCCTATTAAACATCATACTGGAAGTCCTAGCTAGTGCAGTAAGACAAAAAAGGAAATAAAAAGTATACAGATTGGAATGGAGGAAATAAAACTATATTTGCAGATGACATGATGGTCTATGTAGAAAATGCCAAAGCATTGACAAACTCCTGGCCACAAGATCGCAGGATGTAAATTAATATATAAAAGTTACTTGCTGGGACTTCCCTGCTGGCGCAGTGGTTGAGAGTCCGCCTGCCGATTCAGGGGACACGGGTTTGTGCCTCGGTCCGGGAAGATCCCACATGCCGCGGAGCGGCTGGGCCCGTGAGCCATGGCCACTGAGCTTGCGTGTCCGGAGCCTGTGCTCCGCAATGGGAGAGGCCACAACAGTGAGAGGCCCACGTACCGCAAAAAAAAAAAAAAAAGTTACTTGCTTTCCTATATACCAGTAATGAACAATTGGAATTTGATTATTTAAAAGTGCCATTTATAATAGCATTCCCACAACACAGGATGTGACAAAAGACTCTAAGTGTATCACAAATGCATGAAACAACTTCACTGAAAGGGATGGAAAAATTAGGCACTGGCATAGGTAACTTTGGAAATGAGTGGAGTCTGTAAGACTAAAGACAAAATTTTCTCTATATATATTTAAAAATATATAAAGACACATATATATACACATACATACATATATATGGAGAGACAGAGATGCATATATATGCATGGGTTATTATATACCCATATATCTTCTTTCTCTACCGAGAGGGCCTATAAACAATGATATCCCAATAGTAACGAGTACACCTAACACCCAAATCTTGGTTTTTAATACCATTCTCCAACCAAAGGTACCAGGGTTCCTTGGAGAAATGGCTGATTCTAGGACTTGGGCAGGAAATATGCAAGGTAAGACTAGAGCATCTTGTAGTGCCAGAAAGAGTTTTTTTAAAAAAGCACACACATACACAATGATGGAAGTATGTCAAATAGATCCAAGAGCCAACTGAAAGAGCTTCCAATGGCCAAAAGTGGAACAATTTGAGCAATGAAAGTATATAAAATAGTATTAGATTATAGTCCAAAGAATAAAATTAATGAGCCCAACTTATATAAATAAATTGAATATATTAATAAACGGGGGAGAAATCAAATATCCTATGCAGAATTCCAAATAAATGTTGGAGATACTCCATCCTCAAGGCGGTAACTTTGGAAATGAGGTAACTTTGAAATAACACCACATTCTTTAAGTGTGGACTGTGCAGAGTGACTTTCTTCCAGAGTACAGTCTGGAAAGGGAGAAATAAAAGGGTAACTTTACCATGGAGAATCCTGACAAACACTACCTCAGCCAGGTGATCAACGTTAACATCAACAGGAATAATATTGATAGCATATATCCTTTATATGATGCCACTTTACCTGTGCGATCTTCTTCCCAGAAGCACTTAACACCTGTCTAACCACAAGAAAAAAATCAAGCAAACTGATATTGTGGTACATTATACAAAGTACCTGACCAGTACTTCTCAAGAACGTCAAGGCATAAGAAACAGGGCAAGTGTGAGAAACTGTCACAACCAAGAGGAGCCTAAGGAGACATAATGACTAAATGTAAGGTGGTAACCTGGATAGGATCTTGGAACAGTAAAAGGACATTAGGGAAAAACTGAGGAAATATGAATAAAGTATGTACTTTGGTAAATAATAATGTATCAACATTGGTTCATTGTGATAAACACTTCAAACTAAAGTAAGCTGTTAATAATAGGCGATATTAGGTATGGGGTAAACGGAATCTATATATCTTTGCAATAATTCTGTAAATTTACAACTGTCCTAAAATAAAAGTTTATTTAAAGAAACACTATAAGCAAATAAAAGGCTAATGAAGAGCCAGAGGAAAAAAATCACATAGGTAGATGGGTCTGCTGAAATGATAAGCCAGGGCTTAACAGGAATTTCCTAGGGGACAGCTCCTTCTAAGAAGAAAATGTCAGCAGACAAGAGATTAACAGGTGAGAATAGCACAGCATCTGGTCACTCAGATTTTTCTCCTGGCTCAATCTCCTGTATCTAAATCCAGTGGAGAGGGCTGTATGCAAAAACACAAACAAACAAAAAACTTGGAAAGGTGTGTTTTATAAGACCTTCATAAATATCAAGGCCCAAGCGACAACTGGGTGCTACCCACCGGAGTTAGGGAAACTCTACTGTAGGTAGAGAATTCTCCACCCTTCTGTTGTGACACTGTTTCTTTAGTCCATCACGATCTCCAGCACATTAGCAGCAGTGGGGGCCTTAGGAGGGTACAGGACAAACTAGAAGAGGCACAGCGCCCAAGAGTCATGGCATTACACAGGGGAGAGTGACACCCACCTCTCAGCTGTCTGGATTTATTTATGGACACATGTGAGAGCTCCCTCAGCCCTCTCCCAAACATTTCATGGGGTTCTGGTCCTGCTAGTGCAGGAGAGAGGATAGGAGCCAGCCTAACACAGTTCACACACTCAACATCTCATCGGATATTCTCCACAGGCCTGGAAGGCAAGTTTTATCCCCAATTCACTGATGCTAAGACTCTCCCTTACAATAATGGACCTATAATAATTGCCAGGTTGATTCTTCCAGCTTTGAGTCCCAGAGGTAATGTGACTTTTACTTATCATTTCATGTCCTGACAACAGAAATTTTATGTGTCTCCACTGCCTTCGTAAGCTGAACAGTACTTTTGATTGCTTGGTATTGCTTTCCTATATTTTTTATCTTTCTTATTGTTATGATAAAAGTAATGTGTTTTTTAAAGAGAATATAAACAGATGAACAAAAAACAGAAAAAAATCACCCACAGATAACCACTGTTAATCTTTTAGTAGACACAGCTTTCCGAGTTTTTTCTGTACATGAATCACTAGGTATCTTTGTAGTTTTACAAAAATGGACTGATGCCGTATATATGGTTCTGAAAACTGGTTTTTTAAACATTTTACAATGCACCATAAACATTTTTCCATGCAATGGATGAAAATCTGCTACTGAAACACACAGGGCTGCAGTTGGATAAAGACACCTAAAGCATAAAGTTGGATAAAGACACCTAAAGCATAGTATTAGCATAAGGTTAAATAAAGCATAGGGCCTTGCAAATGCCTGCCAGGGGCACTACACAAAAGGAATGTCTTCAAAGCCCCTTTGTGGGGCCCTGCAGCCACCCCTGAGTTCCCTTGGGCCCCTCGGGTGGAAGGGGTCCTGTAAACTTTTTTGCATCCACATAAACCCCCCCAATTTCTGTCTGGTTTTCTTCACCTCATCCTCCACCCTGGCCATCTCGTCAAATTCTCGTATCATCTCTTCATTGCTCAAATGCATATCGTGTATGGCCTCCTTGTATTCCTTGAGACACTGAGCCAGCCCCTTGTTGGTTTTTCTTTTGGCCTTCCTGGGTACATCATCCCCAGCTGGGCGCTTTCCTGCAGCCCTTGGTTCGCTGGCTGGCTTTTCTTCTTTTGGCTTTTCCTCGCTCACTGGCTTTCCCTCACTCTCTGGTTTTCCTTCTTTTGGCTTTGCCTCACTGTCTGGCTTTTCTTTATCCTTTAGTACTTCCTCATCTTCTGTCTTTCCCTTGAGATCTATCCTTCCCTTGTTTTCTAACTTTTCCTTGTCTTCCACAGTACAAGCTACTCCCGGCTTTCCCGCATCCGGTGGCTGTCCTTTGTTTTCCATCTTGCCTTGGTTCTCAGGCTTTCCTTCATTTTCACTGCAGAGTTTTTCCATGTTGAGTGTCCCTTCCTTTTCCTGTCCTGGGGATGGGGCAGGGGGAAGAGAAGACAAAGAGGAAACAAGGGAGACTGAGGGCTTGGGGACGGAATGCAGGTCCGGATAGTAGCAGTCGCTTCTCGTCCCTTGTCAGGGATCCCCTGACCTGGCCCGGCCTTCCTAGTGTGCCTTCTGCCCACCCTTTACCCCACCATTCCTCGTGCACACGTGAGCCAACCATTTCCCAGACAGATCCTGCCATTTTTCCCTACGCTTGCTCAGCATGGAAGAGTGTGTGTAAATGTGTTGGGAAGTGGGCAGTGGGGCCCCCAATTCTGCCCGAGCCGTGCCGTCCACACTCCCCACCCCTCTGGGTCCCTGTCCAGTGCCCTCCTCCTTCACTGACCTGCGGGTATTCTGGACAGGTTCCTCCTCCTTCTCTAGCCCAGTAGAGCACTGGGAACAACAGACACGTACACCTTAAGACAGACAGGAGACCGGGAATGAGGCATCGGTGGATGCACAGGGACTCGGGTCTTTTTTCCGAATCCCGGTCCTCCTCATCCAACGTTTCCCTCCCCCACCTCCTCCGCCCCCACAGCACCCCAGCCGCCATTTCTGTTCACTCCTCCGGCGCCAGACCAGGATGTTTTCCAAACTAATTTTGGATCTCTGCGTCCTTCTCCCCCAGAGGAAACTCGCCCCCCCACCCTTGAGGTCAACTTTTACTCTGCGCACAGAGTGCCAGAAGGGGTTTATTTCCACTGTCTCACTGCTGGGGCACCCCCCAACTCATCATCTCCGGCTCCAAAATGGACGGAGGGTAGAGAAGAAGTGTGTAGAAAGGCGAATGGGTACTTGGGGTGTCCGCCTTCCCCACCCTCTGCCCAATGGCCGCTTGCTCCCCCTTAGCCGTTTTTCCCACCGCCATCTCTATCTACACTCTGGCCAGCTCCCCTCGACCCGGACCCCATCCCCAACCTTTTTCCTTTCCGCGCCCGTTCCTCCTTCCCCATTCCGATGTCACGCAGGCAGCGACGAGAGCTCTCACACTGACCTGAAAGAACCTGGAGCAACAATTAGGGGCGCCCAGACGGCTCCCGGTCCGACAGCAGGGAGGGAGAGCTGGCACCCAGACCGGTGCCCACTTCGGAGCCCGGCGGTCACGTGAGCGCTGCGTCACCCGAGCTCCGCCCTCGCACCCCGCCCACCAGCCGGAGTCTGCAAGCCGCCCACCGCCTCCCTCCGGCAGGTCCCCCAGCCAACCTCTCCCGGCCCTTTTGTCCTTTTCCTCTTCTTGGGAAGTTGGTCACAGAAAGAATTTTAATAAAAAACACAGAAGCTTTTATTAATGGGCTGGGCGGTCCGGGGGAGGAGTCTATAACGTTGCTCTTAAATTCCGTTGAGAGAACGTAGACTCACCAATGAAATCTTACGCATGTGAACTTTAATATTGTACAAAGGGTAGAATATTGCACTTTAGAAAAAAATTAAGAAAAATGTTCCCGTCAAAATGAAGCTGTCCCTTTTTCCTGGTATGCTCAAACATAAATTTTCTAATGAATTAAATATTTAGATCTGAAAATGAAATTATATTTGAAGCAGAATGAAAGAATGAGTTTTTTAAGTGAGAGACTGAATACACAACGGACGATGACCAGACCATATATGACAATAGAATTGTGACCCACAACCTCTGTAGCAAGCAGCCCCGCAAGCCAAATCACAGCCTCTACAGCAATCTTCAGGACTTGATCAATGACTGCCAGCCTCCCTATTTTTGCCCAGCCCCAATTAGAGAAACCTAAATATGCTACCCAAACCAGTAACAAAATGCCGCTGCTTCTAGTTACCTGGCTTCCAGCTTTTCCCTGACAACAACTTCCAATTAGAGAAAACCTGGTCTTCCTTTTTTTCACTCTAAAGCTTTCCCATTCCCTTGCCTGTCTTTAAGTCTCTGCCAAACACAAGTTAGGGGAGCTAACTCCCTTGTTATAACACGCTGTGAATAACTAGCCTCTGCTTTTACATAAGCTTTCTGTGTAGAAGGTCTTTAAAAATATAATAACTGAAAGTTAAACAAGAACAGCGTTGATGGATTTGATTACATTAAAATGTGTAACAGATTTGTTAAGGGATTGGGGACACATGCATTTCTCCCTGCTCTTGTTTTTTTTAAATTTATTTTTTATTGAAATATACTTGAATTACAATGTTGTGTTAATTACTGCTGTACAGCAAAGTGACTCAGTTATACATATATATATATATATATATATACATTCTTTTTCATAATGGTTTATCAAAACATATTGAATATAGTTCCCTGTGCTCTACAGTAGGACATTGTTGTTTATCCATTCTATAAATACCAGTTTGCATCTGCTAATCCCAAACTCCTGCTCCTACCCTCTCCCACCCCCCTACCCTGCCTGCTCTTGTTGAGTGTACTGGTAAAATTTTCTGAAGGGCAACTTTGTAAATTTTTTAAAAATAAAAATATTTTATATTTTGGCCCGGCAATTCCACCTTTAATATTTATCCATGGAGATAATTAGTAAGGTGCTAAAATAGAATCTTATGTTTTAAAACGTTTTATGGTTTTAAATTCCCATAACAATTATTTGTTATGCATTTATCCTTTGCTGGAACTGGGGCTCCAGTAGTGATTCTGTAGGCTTTGTTTATAAAGGGAAAAAAATGGAGCATCACAATTGTACATCGGTACAGATTTAATTACATAATCTTCTTAGTACATTTGTTTACCCTAGTTATCTTTGGACATTTGGTTAGAAAAATAATCCTTTTATGTTGGGTGCTCAATATGCAGTAAAATTAATTATTAACTATCCATAACCCCAAATTACTGTGGATGGTGGGACACAAAGGATAACCAGAGGATGTGGTTTTGACCTCTAGAGAATACCACCTATCTGCCAGGCATTATGCTAGCTACCTTATCTGGTGTAGATTTCATTTATATCTGATTGAAGAACTCATACTTCAATGAAGCGGAATGATTTATAAAGCTACAGTCTTAACTCACTGTAGTACTGGAATAAAGATAGAAAGAGGAATAAAACAGAGAGCCCACTAACATCTCCAGGTATAAAAGTTTTTAGTATATGATAAGGAAGCATTTCTGATCAGTAGTAAGATATAGGTTATTATGGAAATTAAACTTGTATAATTACTTTAATAGTTAAAGGAAAATGAAGAGCCATATTTTCTGACATACACTTAAATGCTTTTCAGAGTAGGCAAGAAAAATGAAACAAAAGGTATCCAGAATGGAAGGAAAGAAGTAAAACTATCTCTGTTTGCAAATGACATGATCATGCATATAGAAAATCCCAAGGAATCCACTAAAGAACTATGAGAAAGAAAGAGTTCAGCAATGTGGTAGAATACAAGATCAACATACGAAAATCAACTGTGTTTCTATATGCTAGCAAAAAACAATTCAAAGAGGAAAGTAAGGAAACATTTCCATTCAAAATATCATCAAAAAGAGGGGACTTCCCTGGTGTCCAGTGGTTAAGACTCCACACTCCCAATGCAGGGGGCCTGGGCTCAATCCCTGCTCAGGGAACTAGATCCCACATGCATGCCACAACTAAGAGTCCACATGCTGCAACTAAGAGTCTGCATACTACAACTAAAAGATCCTGCACACAGCAACGAAGATCCTACGTGCCGCAACTAAGACCCAGGGCAGCCAAAAAAATAAATAAAAATTTAAAAACTTGCTTAGATTTAAAAAAAAATCATCAAAAATGATAAACCATTTAGAAATAAATTTATTTTGAAAATCCAAGACTTGTATACTGAAAACTATAAAGTATTGTTGAACAAAATTAAAGAATACCTAAATAAATGGAAAGATAGCCTATGTTTATAGATTGGAAGACTTCATATTGTTAAGATGGGCAATACTTCCTAAGCTGATCTACAGACTCGACACAACCTCTATCAAAATGTCAGATGGTTTCTTTGCAGATTTTGATAAGCTGATCCCAAAATTCATATGGAAATGCAAGGAGCTCAGAATAGACAAAAACAATCTTGAAAGGGAAGGATAAATTTTGAGATCTCATACTTCCGTATTTCAAAACTTATTATATAGCTACAGGAATAAAGACAATGTGGTACTGGCATAAGGATATATAGACCAATGGAATAGAATTGAGAGTACAGAAATAAACCCTCAGATTTACAGTCAGTTGGTTTTCAACCAGAGTGCCAAGAAAATTTAGTGGTGAAAGAAGAGTCTTTTCAACAAATGATGGTGAGACAACTAGATATCCACATGCAAAAAATGAATTTGGACTCCCACATCACACCACATACAGAACTTAACTCAAAAAAAATAAAGTCCTAAATATAAGAGCTAAAACCATTAAACTCTTAGAAGAAAATAAAGGTGTAATTCTTCATGATCTTGGATTAGGCAATGGTTTCTTAGATATGACACTAAAAGCTTAAGCAATAAAAGAAATATAGAAAAATGGGACTTCACCAAAATGTAAAACTTTTCATTTAAACAACACAATTAAGAAAGTGAAAAGGCAACTCACAGAAAGGGAGAAAAATTTTGAAAGTAATATGTCTGATAAGGGACTTATATCTAGAATATACAAAGAGCACTTACAACTCAATAAAAAAAATAAACAATTTAAAAATGGGCAGGGAATTCCCTGGCAGTCCAGTGGTTAGGACTCTGCCCATCACGGCCAAGGGTGTGGGTTCAATCCCTGGTCGGGGAACTCAGATCCTGCAAGCCAAGCAATGTGGCCAATAAATAAATAAAATAAAAATGGGCAAAGGATCTGAATAGATATTTCAGCAAAGGAAATATACAAATGACCTATAAGCACGATGTTCAACATCATTAGCTGTCAGGGAAATGCAAATTAAAACCACATTGAGATACCACTTCATACTCACTAGAATGGATATAATAAAAAAAGGCAGATAATAACAAGTGTTTGCAAATATGTAGAGAAATTAGAACCATCACACAGTGATGGTGGGAATGGGAAATGATGCAGCCACTGTGGAAAACAGGCTGTCTGGCAGTTTCTCAAAATGTTAAACCTTAAGTTATCATGTGACTTGACAATTTCACTTCTAAGTAAAGATCCAAGAGAAATGAAAAACTACGTTCACACAAAAACTTGTATGCAAAAGTCCTTGGCATCATTATTCATAATAATTAAAAAGTGGAAATATCCCTAATGTCCATCATCTGATGAATGGATAAATAAAGTGTGGTATAATAATGGAATACTATTTTTCAATAAAAATGGAATGAAGAGCTGATACATGCCAACAGGCACATGAAAAAATGCTCAGCATCGCTAATCATCAGAGAAATGCAAATCAAAACCACAATGAGATATCACCTCACACCTGTCAGAATGGCTATTATTGAAAAGACAACAAATAATAAGTGTTGGCGAGGATGTGGAGAAAAGGGAGCCCTCATGCACTGTTGGTGGGAATGTAAATTGGTGCAGCCACTATGGAAAACAGTATGGAGTTTCCTTAAAAAACTAAAAACAGAGCTACCATATGATTCAGCAGTTCCACTCCTGGGTATTTATCTGAAGAAAACAAAAACACTAATTACAAAAGATGTGTACCCTTATGTTCACTGCAGCATTATTTACAATAGCCCAGATATGGAAGCAACCCAAGTGCCCATCAATAGATGAATGAATAAAGAAGATGTGATATATAATGGAATACTACTCAGCCATAAAAAGAATGAAATATTGCCATTTATGACAACATGAATGAACCTAGATGGTATTATGCTAAATTAAATGTCAGACAAAGACAAATACTGTATGATTTCACTTATATGTGGATTCTAAAAATCAAAACAAATATAACAAAACAGAAACAGTTATAGATACAGAGGACAAACAGGTGGTTGCCGGAGAGGAGGGTGTTGGGGGGAGGAAAGAAATAGATGAGAGAGATTAAGAGGTACAAACTTCCTGTTGCAAAATAAATGAGTCACAGGTATGAAATGTGCAGTGCAGAATATAGTCAATAGCGATGTAATATATTGGTATGGTGACATATTGTGACTTGACTTATTGTAGTGATCATTTTGAAATGTATAGAAATTCCAAATCACTATGTTGTGTAACAGGAGCTAACTTAGTGTTGTAGGTCAATTATACTTCAAAAACAAATAAGCAAACTGATAGAAAAAGAGATCAGATTTGTAGTTGCTAGAGTGGGGGGAGGGGGGAATTGGATGAAGGCAGACAAAAGGTACAAAGTTCCAAATATAAGATAAATAATTTTTAAAAAAAGATAAATAATTACTAGGGATGTAATGTACAACATAAATATAATTAACACTGCTGTATGTTATATATGAAAAAGAGAGTAAATCCTGAGTTCTCATCACAAAAAAATTTTTTTCTATTTCTTTAATTTTGTATGTACATAAGATGATGGATGTCCACTAAACTTATTGTGATAATCATTTCATGATGTATGTAAATCATCAAATCATTATGCTGTACACCTTAAATTTATACAGTGCTGTATGTCAATTATATCTCAAGAAAACTGGAAGAAAATAGTGGTAATAATAATAATAATAAAGAACCTAGCAGCTGAATACTTCCTGAATATAAGTGATCATTTTAAGCTGCTAATTTTTGGAGTAATTTGTTATGCAGGAATAGTAACCAGAACAACCTAAAGAAAGGATATGATAATACCAAATATGATAATAGATAGTGCACATAGCGTAAAATATTTACTATCTGGTCCTTTACAGAAAATTTTGTCAGTCCATGTCTTAGACCAAAGGGAACAACTAAACCTCCACCACCACCACAACCATCATCATTAAGATATGATGCTGAGTAAGTACTAATATAGATATATATCAGGGTACAGGTAACATTTCATTCTTTTAAGGGGAGTAACTTTATTTAATACAATTTTAAACTTACAAAAATTATTCTGTGTATTTTTGAAACAACTAATTCTTGAGTACTGGAAACCCATAAAGTAAAAGTTGATGGCCTAATGGAAAGAGTCTAGAATTCAGACTTTGCACTTTAAAAAAGTATTTAACCTCTTTTAGGCCCAGTTGGTTTGCCCATCTATGAAACGGGAGAATGGATAACTATCAAAAGACTGACAGTATTGAGTGTTGGCAAGGATATAGAGTAACTGGAACCCACATACCTACTCTAGGAAGTGTAAATTGATAGCCACTTTGGAAAACTGTCAATATCTACTAAGGCCAAACACTCAAATACGTTTTGACTCAGCAGTTGCACTCTTGGTATATTTCAACAGAAATATGTCCTTGTGTACACCAAAAGACATGAACAAGACTGATTATTAAGCTCAAAACTTAAAGCAATGCAAATGTCCATTAACAGAAAAAGAGTGTTATAGTCCTATAATGCATTACAGTACAGACATGAAAATGAACAAACTACAACCACAAACAACAACATGGGATAAATATCACAAATATAACACTGATACTCCATTGTAATCCCTCCATCTCTCTCCTCCCTACAAAAATACATACCTGTGAAGTCACAAATGGGGGCAGATTTGAGGCCACAAGAAAGAATTTAGGGAGAGGGAAAAGCAGAACAGCCCCTAGAACTCAACCTGATGTCTGACATCCCCAGCTGTTGGAGTTTAAGGGAAAAACATTATGCATTTTATGCTTATGAATTTTAATTTGAATTAATTCTCCAAATGGAGATTAAGATGGGTCAAACAAATTAACACTGTATTAGCTTTTATTTTAAAGTATTTCCTGTCAAGCAGATTGATGCAGAGAAGCACAGTTTCTATACACTTCTAATAGGTTCAAACACTCAAAGGCTAATACCATGTCTGATAGACCAGACAGTAAAGTGAGATTCAGGAGATCACCTGGGTCCTGGTGTCAGTTCTGACCCAATAGCTGTGTGACCTTGGGTAATGCCCTTCACCTCTCTGTGAAGATCCCATCTGGGAAAAGACACTGTGTTCCTAGAAGGGATAGAATTCACTATGCCAGTCCAATTATTTTAACAAGAACAATAACTATGAACCTTACGCTTTCTTAAAACAAAATTCCCAGTGGTGTACGACAAAATACCTGGTCAAACATCATGTCCACCCAAAGTCATACGGTCACCACCTAACTTTAACTCCCAAGAGCTGACATTGTTCACACGTACCTCTGTATAAGGACCTTTTGAAGGAATACTTAGTGACATCATGGTCAGGTTTCAGGATTTCACAAGAACTTTAGGGCAACAGCAGATCAGTGAGGGGCAGGACTGAGCATGTCACAACCCCCAGATGAACGCTAGGACACATGGCAAGGACTGGACTGACAACCTGCTAGAGGGGAGTACAGAGCTCCCACGCTCCACTCATGCCCACAAGTAATCCTAGATTTGCTTTTAAACTCCCTCATATTAAGGAGAAAGCACAAATGGCCATTTTTTCAAACTTCCTCCTCCCCAACACCACACTCATTCCATTCTCTTCTTATCCAGGAGTAACCAGTCATAATCAAAGAGGAGGAGGGCAATGATGGGTTAGGAATCACGACCAACACCATTTTGTTGACCCCTGTCCTGGAGAAAATTTTAGTGAGATTTTCATCCTGCCAAGTTAATGTGGTGGGTTTTATTTTGCCAGGCATATATGCTGGAAGGTGAAAAAATAAAATCAACTTAATATTCAGATAGCTTGAGGAAAAATATAGTGGGGGAGAGTCAGTTTTCTCTTGATCTATTACTATGGTTCATTTTTTTTACATCTTTATTGGAGTATAATTGCTTTACAATGGTGTGTTAGTTTCTGCTTTATAACAAAGTGAACCAGCTATACATATATATATGTTCCCATATCTCCTCCCTCTTGCATCTCCCTCCGTCCCACTCTCCCTATCCCACCCATCCAGGTGGTCACAAAGCACCCAGCTGATCTCCCTGTGCTATGCGGCTGCTTCCCATTAGCTATCTATTTTACGTTTGGTAGTGTATATATGTCCATGCCACTCTCTCACTTTGTCACAGCTTACCCTTCCCCCTCCCCATATCTTCAAGTCCATTCTCTAGTAGGTCTGTGTCTATATTCCTGTCTTACTCCTAAGTTCTTCATGACATTTTTTTTCTTAGGTTCCATATATATGTGTTACCATACGGTATTTGTCTTTCTCTTTCTGACTTACTTCAATCTGTATGACAGACTCTAGGTCTATCCACCTCACTACAAATAACTCAATTTCGTTTCTTTTTATGGCTCAGTAATATTCCATTGTATATATGTGCCAAATCTTCTTTACCCATTCATCCAATGATGGACACTTAGGTTGTTTCCATCTCCTGGCTATTGTAAATAGAGCTGCAATGAACATTTTGGTACATGACTCTTTTTGAATTATGGATTTCTCAGGGTATATGCCCAGTAGTGCGATTGCTGGGTCATATGGTAATTCTATTTGTATTTTTTTAAGGAACCTCCATACTGTTCTCCATAGTGGCTGTACCAATTCACATTCCCACCAGCAGTGCAAGAGTGTTCCCTTTTCTCCACACCCTCTCCAGCATTTATGGTTTCTAGATTTTTTGATTATGGCCATTCTGACTGGTGTGAGATGATACTCATTGTAGTTTTGATTTCCATTTCTCTAATGATTAATGATGTTGAGCATTGTTTCATGTGTTTGTTGGCAACCTGTATATCTTTGGAGAAATGTCTATTTAGGTCTTCTGCCCAGTTTTGGATTGGGTTGTTTCTTTTTCTGATAATGAGCTGCATGAGCTGCTTTTAAATTTTGGAGATTAATCCTTTGTCAGTTGCTTCATTTGCAAATACTTTCTCCCATTCTGAGGGTTGTCTTTTGGTCTTGTTTATGGTTTCATTTGCTGTGCAAACGCTTTGAAGTTTCATTAGGTCCCATTTGTTCATTTTTGTTTTTATGTCCATTTCTCTAGGAGGTGGGTCAAAAAGGATCTTGCTGTGATTTATGTCATAGAGTGTTCTGCCTATGTTTTCCTCTAAGAGTTTGATACTGTCTGGCCTTACATTTAGGTCTTTAATCCATTTTGAGCTTATTTTTGTGTATGGTGTTAGGGAGTGATCTAATCTCATACTTTTACATGTACCTGTCCAGTTTTCCCAGCACCACTTATTGAAGAGGCTGTCCTTTCTCCACTGTACATTCCTGCCTCCTTTATCAAAGATAAGGTGATCATATGTGCGTGGGTTTATCTCTGGGCTTTCTATCCTGTTCCATTGATCTATCTTTCTGTTTTTGTGCCAGTATCATACTGTCTTGATTACTGTAGCTTTGTAGTATAGCCTGAAGTCAGGGAGCCTGATTCCTCCAGCTCCGTTTTTCGTTCTCAAGATTGCTTTGGCTATTTGGGGTCTTTTGTGTTTTCATACAAATTGTGAAATTTTTTGTTCTAGCTCCGTGAAAAATGCAAGTGGTAGTTTGATAGGGATTGCATTGAATCTGTAGATTGCTTTGGGTAGTTAGAATCATTTTCACAATGTTGATTCTTCCGATCCAAGAACATGGTATATCTCTCCATCTATTTGTATCATCTTTAATTTCTTTCATCAGTGTCTTATAATTTTCTGCATACAGGTCTTTTGTCTCCTTAGGTAGGTTTATTCCTAGATATTTTATTCTTTTTGTTGCAATGGTAGATGGGAGTGTTTTCTTGATTTCACTTTCAGATTTTTCATCATTAGTGTATAGGAATGCCAGAGATTTCTGTGCATTAATTTTGTATCCTGCAACTTTACCAAATTCATTGATTAGCTCTAGTAGTTTTCTGGTATCATCTTTAGGATTCTCTATGTATAATATCATGTCATCTGCAAACAGTGACAGCTTTACTTCTTCTTTTCCGATTTGGATTCCTTTAATTTCCTTTTCTTCTCTGATTGCTGTGGCTAAAACTTCCAAAACTATGTTGAATAAGAGTGGTGAGAGTGGGCAACCTTGTCTTGTTCCTGATCTTAGTGGAAATGCTTTCAGTTTTTCACCATTGAGGATGATGTTGGCTGTGGGTTTGTCATATATACCATGGTTCATTTAATATGATTAAGAGGCAGGTCCTTCATTGGCTGAGCCAGTGGAGAATGGGGCATGAACTGCTCTCATTGGACTCTCCCATCATCAGAATGATGCATAACTGCAGGTCATTAAGTTTAGGTTTTTTTAAATGAAAGATTACAGTTCAGAAAGGAATAAAACCAAATAAATCTGAATGTAATAGAATAGTAATTTCAGAGTCTTGGAACCTGGACAAAGATACTGTTTTTTTGAAAATTTTGATTTATCTGCTTCTGGGCTTTTAGTTTGTTTCTTTTATTTATTAAAATCAATTCAAAAGAAGTTTGTGGTATTTTTATTCTATTAACACTCTTTCTCCCTGATTCATGCTTACAATATGTTATTTACTGTAGTTAAAGCCATTTCCCTTATTTAGCCTTTTTCAAAAAACAGAGCATTAGAACATGATTGCTCCTCATTCGCCTACCAGGTAAAAAATCAGATGTACTCATTGTCCCTTCTAGTCTTTAACACCAAGCGAGGTTTTTCTCTCTACTTACCAGATCCATCTGTCTCAATCACCCCTGCACTCTCAGCCAAATTATAGTGCATTTTATTTTTTATTTTTATTTTATTTTATTTTTGACTGCATTGGGTCTTCATGCAGTAGCAAGAGGGGGCTACTCTTGGTTGCGGTGCATGGGCTTCTCATTGCAGTGGCTTCTCTTGTTGCAGAGCACAGGCTCTAGGCACGCAGGCTGCTTCAGTATTTTTGGCGCACGGACTTTGTTGCTCTATGGCATGTGGGATCTTCCTGGACCAGGGATAGAACCCATGTGCCCTGCATTGGCAGGCGGATTCTTAACCTCTGCGCCAACAGGGAAGTCCTATAGGTGCATTTTAGATGTTCTTTTATTAATCCTTCTGTTTATTTTCTGAATTTACAAGTACCAAACAGCCAAAGCACGCAACTGTCCTAATGGATTCAATACATCAAAATGCCTTCCAATACAATATGTATGAGACAAATGTGCTAGAATAACTTTGGTAAAAACATTTGTATGGTATAATGACAAACACTGGTGTTTTGAAGCAACAACAATTAGCATGATATAATTGACTTAGTGAATTGTTTTTTCTGAACATGTCCACAGCTTTCTCTGAACACGCAACTCTAAAAAGAACCTTTGCTTTCCCCAAATTTTATTTTGATGTGTAAGACAATAATGTGGCATTCTGTTCCCCCACAGGGGATTTACTTGCAGGTTATTTTGTGATAGTTTGTCTACGTCTTTGCCATAAAATCCTTTTTCAAGTCCTTTTATAAAATTTTTCTAATATACCAGATAATGATAAATAATAGTCCTGATGAGAAGGCTCAGCTTTTGTGCACCCTGTCTCTAATGATGGTAATTTTAGTATTTCACCATGAAACAAACATCATATTAGCAAAGGGATTTAAAGCATATATGGAGATTAATTGAAGGTTTTTTTCCCCTTTACATTATAAAGTGAAACATATTTGTATTTTACTCAATCTGAAACATTTTGTCTGCTATGTCTTTTTTTGTTCATCTTTTACTATACCAGATATAGTTGTTAATCATTTATGTAGAATTTTTATATCCTTGTTTATAAATATGACCACTCAACTCTTTTTAGCATGCTCTTTCATATATTTCCTTTAAATAAAAATGTAATTTTCTTCATAATCTATTGTTTTCATTAACAACAACAACAACAAAAATACCTCTTCTTAATGGTCTGACATTAAGTACTTTTGGAAGCCTGGCCATTTGGGATGGTAGCTCTTTGATGACCTCAATTTCTTCCATTTTCTTAATCCTTAAGTCTTTTTTTGGGGGAGGTTTAATTTCTGTAATTTATACTTTCCACAAATCCACACATTTTATCAATATTTTCAATTGTATCACATAGATATTTGAAAGAGCTATCTTTTTCATAGAATAATATTTTCTATATTATTCCTTTTTTTCCCTAAGGAGGTTACTTAGATGTGTAATCTATTATTTTTTTCCCCAGGCAACAGCTCTCATATTTATTCACCAACTATATGGTTAAGGGTGGTTTTCTTGGATTTGTGTATTGTCAAGACAAACAGTTTTGGGACATCCCTGGTGGCGCAGTGGTTAAGAATCCGCCTGCCAATGCAGGGGACATAGGTTCTATCCCTGGTCCAGGAAGATCCCACATGCCGCAGAGCAACTAATCCCGTGTGCCACAACTACTGAGCCTGCATGCTACAACTACTGAAGCCTGTGCACCTAGAGCCTGTGCTCCACAAGCAGAGAAGCCACTGCAACAAGAAGCCCGCACACTGCAACGAAGAGTAGCCCCCGCTTGCCACAACTAGAGAAAGCCCGCATGCAGCAAAAGACCCAACGCAGCCAAAAATAAATAAAATAAAAAAGTAAAGACAAACAATTTTAATCTTGGTTAACTTTTAAGGATATTTTACATTTTTCATAAATATACTTATTTTTGTTTGTGTTCTGTATTTGGAGACTGGTTTTGCCATTTTTCCCTTTTTGGCAATTCACTGAGGCTTTTGGTCAGAATTGGAGCAGTGACTTTCCAGGCAGGTCCCTTGTTTTCCAGGAGCTCATCCCCTAAGTTGGAGAGTTCCTGTTCAAGCCAGGGTGGCTTAGCCCAGGATATCAGATTCTGGGTTGGTGGACAAATGGCCCAAACGTGGCCAGCGTCATTGCTCTGGCATTATGTACCTGGGTTACAGAAGTCATAGTCTCAAAGACCTGAAGCTGAATTTTCTACAACTTAGGCGCTGTAGATGGCGCCTGTAAAGCGGTTTGTCAGTGGAGGCTACAGGAAGCTTTTAGATAGTCAGGTTATTCGATGCCTTCTAATTGGCTTTTGCCAGGTAGAACTACCCAATCACATTTAACCACGTAGGGGCTCATTGATAGGGTTTCCTGCATTACATTTCATCTAGTCAGATGTTGCCGGTACTCAATACCTCATCTGCATACACGGTATATAAATAGCTCGCGGTCACTACCACATTTCTCTTTCATTCTAAGGTATTGGAAAACTATGTCCATCATGGCTGAGCATTCTTCTAAATCTATCTTTGCCAAGAAGGGCTTCAATAAAGCCACTTCCAAAACAGAGAAGGGGGAGATGGATAGAGATACTCTAGTAGCTATTACTCCACCCCTGTCTACAAGGCTCTGAAGCAGGTCCACTCTAACATTGGTATTTCATTAAATGTCATGCACAGCATGAATTATTTTCTTAACAATATCACTGGGAGTATTTCAGACTATGCCTCCCTCCTGGCCCGCTCCACCAAGTGCTCCATCATCACCTCCAGAGAGATCCTCATCTCCTTGTGCCTGCTGCTGCCTGGGAATATCGGAAAGCACGTCGTGTCTGAGGCCACCAAGGTAGTCATCAGAAACACCACCCGCAAATGAGCTGCCTCCAGACCAGCTGAGCATCGCAAACCAAAGGCTCTTTTCAGAGCCACCTCAGTTTTCTTAATAAGAACTGTATTCTAATAAAGTTTGATCTACTTTATTTTTTAAAGTGTGGCATCCTGCTAATTTTTAAACATCTTTTTACAAAGAACTAAATATTATCAGCTACATTTTAATATACCTATGGTCTAATTTGCTCAAAATGAAATAGTGAGTTTTGTTCAATAATGTTGCATTATACCACTTTACTAAAGAGTCAGTTCTTTTATTTTTCTAGGTCAACCTTTCACAGGGTCTGTAAGGTAAAGTTATTTACCTTTTTCACTCTCATTTTCTCATGAATGTATGGCAAAATTTTCCAGAGATTCATTATGTACCATAATGACAACAAATTAAATGCAGGAACATGTATAAGAATTCAACAGACATATTAAAACAGATATTAAGGAGATTTTCTTTTTCTTTTTTTAAATTGAAGTATAGTTGATTTACAATGTTGTATTAGTTTCTGGTGTACAGCAAAGTGATTCAGTTATACATATATATAATCTTTTCATATTCTTTTTCATTACAGTTATTACAAGATATTGAATATAGTTCCCTGTGCTATATAGTAGGACCTTGTTGTTTATCTGTTTTATACATAGTAGTTTGTGTCTGCTAATCCCAAACTCTTTATTTACTCCTTCCCCCTCCTTTCCCCTTTGGTAACCATAAGTGTGTTTTCTATGTTTGTGAGTCTGTTTGTTTTGTAAACAAGTACATTTGTATCATATTTTAGATTACACATATAAGTGATATCATATGGTATTAATCTTTCTTTGACTTACTTCACTTAGTATGATGATCTCTAGGTCCATCCAAGTTGCTGTAAATGGCATTATTTTATTCTTTTTCATGGCTGAGTAGTATTCCATTGTATATATTCCACATCTTTATCCATTCGTGTCAATGGGCATTTAGGTTGCTTCCATGTCTTGGCTATTGTAAATAGTGCTGCTATGAACATTGGGGTGCATGTATCTTTTCACATTAGAGTTTTCTCCAGTTATATGCTGAGGAGTGGGATTGCTGGATCACATGGTAACTTTATTTTTATTTATTTATTTATTTATTTGTGGTACGCGGGCCTCTCACTGCTTTGGCTTCTCCCATTGCAGAGCAGAGGCTCCGGACGCGCAGACTCAGCGGCCATGGCTCACGGGCCCAGCTGCTCCGCAGCATGTGGGATCTTCCTGGACCGGGGCATGAACCCGTGTCGCCTGCATCGGCAGGCGGACTCTCAACCACTGCACCACCAGGGAAGCCCTATTTTTATTGTTTTAAAGAACTTCCATACTGTTTTCCATAGTGGCTGCACCAATTTACATTCCCACCAACTGTGTAGGAGGGTTCCCTTTTCTCCACACCCTTTCCAGCATTTATTATTTGTAGACTTTTTGATGATGGCCATTCTGACTGGAGTGAGGTGATACCTCATTGTAGTTTTGATTTGCATTTCTTTGATAATTAGTGATGTTGAGCATCTTTTTATGTGCCTATTGGCCACCTGTATGTCTTCTCTGGAGAAATGTCTACTTAGGTCTTCTGCCCATTTTTTTGGTTGGGTTTTATTGTTATTGAGTTGTATTCAAATATTTTTTTAAAATTCCTATCTCCTCATGACTCTTTTAGGAAATACATTTTGTGTGAGAATTTATAATTTAAGTTTATATGATGTAATAGTTACTTTATTGTAAGCTTTAAATGAATTTAAAAATCTATTAAAATTCTTCATGTTAATATTTAATACAGTAGATGTTGACAGATATAACCCACATAAAAAATTTAAAACTGCATATTTTTTAAATCTGTAAAATGCTCTGAGACCAAAACTGTTCCAGGTATTGTTTGCAGGTAATCAGATCAACTGAAAATTCCTGGCCTCCTTTTCAGCGGTTTTTCTCCAGGAGGGGATGGCCTTTCCTTCCCAGTCTTGCCAAAGTCTATTTGCATATTTCTAGACAAGAGTTATTTCCATTGCTCTAAGTTGCCTAAAGCTCTCAGTTATAAATAGCTCCCATAGAATGAGAATCAAATAAACCAGAAGGTTTTATACATAATTTTCCTTTGAAGAAAAAATTTTCCCTGTAGTTCTCCCATTTTTGATAAACAATAATCTCAGAGAAAGAGTTTTTATTGAGGTATAATTAACATACTTTATATTTTAGTTTCAAGTGTACAACGTAATGACTCGATATTTGTATATATTTTGAAATGATCACCACAGTAAGTCTAGTTAACATCTGTCAACATACATAGTTACAGAATTTTTTTTGTAACTGGAAGTTTGTACCTTTTGACTCCCTTCACACATTTCACCCACCTCCTACCCACCACCTGTGGCAACCACCAATCTGTTCCTTATAACTGTGAGCTTGGTTTTTTGAGATTCCATATAAAAGTG